>NC_061514.1:9190309-9490309 GCF_022539505.1 Lolium rigidum | reverse complement strand
TTAAGGGAAAACTTGCTGCTGTTCTACAAACCTCTCCTCTTGGAGGCCCAACACTGTCTACAGGAAAGGAGGGGGAACGTAGACATCAAGCACTTTTCTGGCGCCGTTGCCGGGGAGGAAAGGTAAAAGGCTCTCATACTACGGTCTCAGGTAAAGTATTTTTCCGGCGCCGTCGTGTGTGTGCTCGAAGCTATTTCCTTTAGATCCTGCAATTGCATCTTGTTGTTTCTTGTTTACACTAGTTTGGCATAATGTACAAGAGTGAGCTTCTTATTCTATTTCCTGATTTAAAACATGGATTGTTTGATGCGAAAATTAAAAAACCTATGGAATCTTATTTGCATGCTAGTAGTAATATTAGTATGAACGCTTTGAACACCATTGTTGATAATGATATAGAAAGTTCTAAGCTTGGGGAAGCTGGTTTTCACGATATTTTTAGTCCCCCAAGCATTGAGGAGAAAATTCTCTTTGATGATACTTTGCCTCCTATTTCTGATGATGATAATGATAGTGGTCTTTTTGTGCCACCTACTATGGAGAGTAAATTTTGTTGTGATTATACTATGCCTCCTACACTTGATGAGAATAATAATGATAGCTACTTTGTTGAATTTGCTCCCACTACAACTAATAAAATTGATTATGCTTATGTGGAGAGTAATAATTTTATGCATGAGACTCATGATAAGAATGCTTTATGTGATAGTTATATTGTTGAGTTTGCTCATGATGCTACTGAAAGTTATTATGAGAGAGGAAAATATGGTTGTAGAAATTTTCATGTAACTAAAACACCTCTCTATGTGCTGAAATTTTTGAAGCTACACTTGTTTTATCTTCCTATGCTTGTTACTTTGCTCTTCATGAACTTGTTTATTTACAAGATTCCTATGCATAGGAAGCATGTTAGACTTAAATGTGTTTTGAATTTGCCTCTTGATGCTCTCTTTTGCTTCATATACTATTTCTTGCGAGTGCATCATTAAAACTGCTGAGCCCATCTTAATGGCTAAAAAGAAAGAACTTCTTGGGAGATAACCCATGTGTTATTTTGCTACAGTACTTTGTTTTATATTTGTGTCTTGGAAGTTGTTTACTACTGTAGCAACCTCTCCTTATCTTAGTTTTGTGTTTTGTTGTGCCAAGTAAAGTCTTTGATAGTAAAGTAAGTACTAGATTTGGATTACTGCGCAGTTCCAGATTTCTTTGCTGTCACGAATCTGGGTCTACCTCCCTGTAGGTAGCTCAGAAAATTAAGCCAATTTACGTGCATGATCCTCAGATATTTACGCAACTTTCATTCAATTTGAGCATTTTCATTTGAGCAAGTCTGGTGGCCTAATAAAATCCATCTTTACGGACTGTTCTGTTTTGACAGATTCTGCCTTTTATTTCGCATTGCCTCTTTTGCTATGTTGGATGAATTTCTTTGATCCATTAATGTCCAGTAGCTTTATGCAATGTCCAGAAGTGTTAAGAATGATTGTGTCACCTCTGAACATGTTAATTTTTATTGTCCACTAACCCTCTAATGAGTTGTTTCGAGTTTGGTGTGGAGGAAGTTTTCAAGGGTCAAGAGAGGAGGATGATATACTATGATCAAGGAGAGTGAAAGCTCTAAGCTTGGGGATGCACCCGGTGGTTCACCCCTGCATATATCAAGAAGACTCAAGCGTCTAAGCTTGGGGATGCCCAAGGCATCCCCTTCTTCATCGACAACATTATCGAGTTCCTCCCCTGAAACTATATTTTTATTCCATCACATCTTATGTGCTTTTTCTTGGAGCGTCTGTGTGCTTTTGTTTTTGTTTTTGTTTGAATAAATTGGATTACATCATGCTTGTGTGGGAGAGAGACACGCTCCGCTGGTTCATATGAACACATGTATTCTTAGCTCATAATATTCATGGCGAAGTTTCCTCTTCGTTAAATTGTTATATGGTTGGAATTGGAAAATGATACATGTAGTAATTGCTATAATGTCTTGGGTAATGTGATACTTGGCAAATGTTGTGCTCATGTTTAAGCTCTTGCATCATATACTTTGCACCTATTAGTGAAGAATACATAGAGCATGCTAAAATTTGGTTTGCATAATTGGTCTCTCTAGAGTCTAGATAATCTCTAGTATTGAGTTTGAACAACAAGGAAGACGGTGTAGAGTCTTATAATGTTTTCAATATGTCTTTTATGTGAGTTTTGCTGCACCGGTTCATCCTTGTGTTTGTTTCAAATAAGCCTTGCTAGCCTAAACCTTGTATCGAGAGGGAATACTTCTCATGCATCCAAATACTTGAGCCAACCACTATGCCATTTGTGTCCACCATATCTACCTATACTACATGGTATTTTCCCGCCATTCCAAAGTAAATTGCTTGAGTGCTACCTTTAAAATTCCATCATTCACCTTTGCAATATATAGCTCATGGGACAAATAGCTTAAAAACTATTGTGGTATTGAATATGTAATTATGCACTTTATCTCTTATTAAGTTGCTTGTTGTGCGATAACCATGTTTACTGGGGAACGCCATCAACTCATTGTTGAATTTCATGTGAGTTGCTATGCATGTTCGTCTTGTCCGAAGTAAGGGCGATCTACACTGAGTTGAATGGTTTGAGCATGCATATTGTGAGAGAAGAACATTGGGCCGCTAACTAAAGCCATGATTCATGGTGGAAGTTTCAGTTTTGGACAAATATCCTCAAGTCTCTAATGAGAAAAGAATTAATTGTTGTCAAATGCTTAAAGCATTAAAAGAGGAGTCCATTATCTGTTGTCTATGTTGTCCCGGTATGGATGTCTAAGTTGAGAATAATCAAAGCGAGAAATCCAAATGCGAGCTTTCTCCTTAGACCTTTGTACAGAGCGGCATAGAGGTACCCCTTTGTGAAACTTGGTTAAAGCATATGTATTGCGGTGATAATGCAGGTAGTCCAAGCTAATTAGGACAAGGTGCGGGCACTATTGGTACACTATGCATGAGGCTTGCAACTTATAAGATATAATTTACATGATGCATATGCTTTATTACTACCGTTGACAAAATTGTTTCATGTTTTCAAAATAAAAGCTCTAGCACAAATATAGCAATCGATGCTTTCCTCTTTGAGGACCATTCTTTTACTTTCAATGTTGAGTCAGTTCACCTATTTCTCTCCACCTCAAGAAGCAAACACTTGTATGAACTATGCATTGATTCTTACATACTTGCTTATTGCACTTGTTATATTGCTTTGCATTGACAATTATCCATGAGATATACATGTTACAAGTTGAAAGCAACCGCTGAAACTTAATCTTCCATTGTGTTGCTTCAATGTCTTTACTTTGAATTATTGCTTTATGAGTTAACTCTTATGCAAGACTTATTGATGCTTGTCTTGAAGTGCTATTCATGAAAAGTCTTTGCTTTATGATTCAGTTGTTTACCCATGTCATATACATTGTTTTGATCGCTGCATTCACTACATATGCTTTACAAATAGTATGATCAAGTTTATGATGGCATGTCACTCCGTAAATTATCTTTGTTATCGTTTTACCTGCTCGGGACGAGCAGAACTAAGCTTGGGGATGCTGATACGTCTCCAACGTATCGATAATTTCTTGTGTTCCATGCCACATTATTGATGTTATCTACATGTTATATGCACACTTTATGTCATATTCGTGCATTTTCCGGAACTAACCTATTAACAAGATGCCGAAGTGCCGGTTCCTGTTTTCTCGCTGTTTTTGGTTTAGAAATCCTAGTAACGAAATATTCTCGGAATCGGACGAAATCAACGCCAAAGATCTTAGAATCCCCGGAAGCATCCAGAACACACCAGAGAGGTCAGAGGGGGGCCACAGGGCCACCAAACCCTAGGCTGGCGCGGCCAGAGGAGGGGCCGCGCCGCCCTATGGTGTGGCCCCCCTGTCAGCCCTCCTGCGCCGCCTCTTCGCCTATATAAAGCCCCCGGATCGAAACCCCTGATGCGAAGAACCACGATACGGAAAACCTTCCAGAGCCGCCGCCATCGCGAAGCCAAGATCTGGGGGACAGGAGTCTCCGTTCCGGCACCCTGCCGGAGCGGGGAAGTGCCCCGGAAGGCTTCTCCATCGACACCGCTGCCATCTCCACCGCCATCTTCATCACCGCTGCTGCTCCCATGAGGAGGGAGTAGTTCTCCATCGAGGCTCGGGGCTGTACCGGTAGCTATGTGGTTCATCTCTCTCCTATGTGCTTCAATACAATAATCTCATGAGCTGCCTTACATGATTGAGATTCATATGATGATGCTTGTAATCTAGATGTCATTATGCTAGTCAAGTGAGTTTTACTTATGTGATCTCCGGAGACTCCTAGTCCCACGTGTGTAAAGGTGACAGTGTGTACACCGTGTGGGTCTCTTAGGCCATATTTCACAGAATACTTATTCACTGTTGAATGGCATAGTGAAGTGCTTATTTATATCTCTTTATGATTGCAATGTGTTTGTATCACAATTTATCTATGTGCTACTCTAGTGATGTGTTATTAAAGTAGTTCTATTCCCCCTGCACGTGTGTAAAGGTGACAGTGTGTGCACCGTGTTAGTACTTGGTTTATGCTATGATCATGATCTCTTGTAGATTGAGAAGTTAACTATTGCTATGATAATATTGATGTGATCTATTCCTCCTACATATGCATGAAGGTGACGAGTGTGCATGCTATGCTAGTACTTGGTTTAGTCCGTTGATCTATCTTACACTAAAGGTTACTAAAATATGAGCATTATTGTGGAGCTTGTTAACTCCGGCATTGAGGGTTCGTGTAATCCTACGCAATGTGTTCATTATCCAACAAAAGTGTAGAGTATGCATTTATCTATTCTGTTATGTGATCAATGTTGAGAGTGTCCACTAGTGAAAGTGTAATCCCTAGGCCTTGTTCCTAAATACTGCTGCGTTACTACTGCTTGTTTACTGTTTTATCGTGTTACTACTCGCTGCAATACTACCACCATCAACTACACGCCCGCAAGCTATTTTCTCGGCACCGTTGCTACTGCTCATATATATTCATACCACCTGTATTTCACTATCTCTTCGCCGAACTAGTGCACCTATTAGGTGTGTTGGGGACACAAGAGACTTCTTGCTTTGTGGTTGCGGGGTTGCATGAGAGGGATATCTTTGACCTCTTCCTCCCTGAGTTCGATAAACCTTGGGTGATCCACTTAAGGGAAAACTTGCTGCTGTTCTACAAACCTCTGCTCTTGGAGGCCCAACACTGTCTACAGGAAAGGAGGGGGAACGTAGACATCAGTTATACTAAGGGGCTGCTTCCCATATACAATCAGCTGCTTCGCTTCTTTCGGGCAACCATTTGCCCAAGTGGTGGTAACAATGATGCTCTCCGGGGAGTCCTTGTGAACCTTATGCACCTCAGCTATAAGTGTGCTCGTGATGGGAATGAGGAACGGAACTTCACTCTTGATATCATGGATTTTATCTTCCATGAGATCCATGATGCTATGGTCTCCCGGACCTCCATACCCTATGCTCCCTACATCCAGCTTCTCATCAACAACTCTGTGGCTGTGGTTGGTGAAGATTTGAGTGGGTACCCGTTGGTGACGCACCATGTCAAGAAGGCCTACAAGGTTAAGCCAGTCTCTTCAGCTGTTCCTGCTCCTGACTCCTTCATGGGTGATGCTCGTTCTAGTGGTTTTGCTCCTGCTCGTCATCATGATGTCCCAGCTATGAGGAAGCAAGTGACCCGGCTTAGTTGGTTCCAGCGCCATATCCTTTGCATGAACATTGAGATCCATAAGGAGAACTATGCAGCTAGCCGAGAGCGTTCTGAGATTAAGCATACTCAGGCGGTTATTCTTCACAAGCTTAGTGGTGATCAAGGACCCCCGCCTCAGCCTCCAGCTCACCAGGGTTACAGTGGTTGGCACTCAGCACAGGTTCCATGGAGTGATCTGGATGATTGCCTTCAAAGGTCCAACACCTCTCGCCGCTCTCCGGATGCACCTGACACTGATGAGGAAGAAGAAGAGGAAGTGCCATACGAGTCCGATGATGATGATGCCTCCGAGTGATTCTCATGGGACGTGTAGCATCGCGCTTGTCCCTTTTTGGCGTCTCGATGCCAAAGGGGGAGAAGTGTTCTATTAGGATTCTCGGGGATTTGCATGGTTTGGGCACAAGCATATGCGTTTATCATTCTTATATTGCTTGTGTTCCCTTTTTAGTTGAACTATTTGGTTTGTTTGTGTGCCGTTCAAAACTATGTGCTATGTGGTGTGAGACATTGTTATGGTTTTCGGATTTCTATTTGTTGAGATCAAGGATATTACATTGTGTGTGATGCTATATCTCCGCATTATATATCTACACATGGGTATGATTTCTTGCTTCCTATCTCAACTTCATATGTGTCAATGTCTTTTGTTAGAGCGCATGTTGGATATCTCTTGTGTTGAGGCACCATACTCCTATGTGTTGTGTATTTGTATTCAAATGCAAATTACTTATATGCACACATGTAGGGGGAGTGCCTCTATGTCTTGCCATCATGCTTGTCTCTATTGTGATTCCTTGGCAAATCCGTATATTGTCATCAAACACCAAAAAGGGGGAGATTGAAAGAACATCTCTTGCATTATGTTTTGTGTGTTTGATGTCAATATATGTGATACACTAATGTTTGATTAAGTGGTACAGGGATTACACAGTTTCATATTTGCGTGTGTTGGATTTGGTCGGTCTGTCAAAAGTTAACAGGAAAAATATGGTCAGGCCGGATAATCCGGGCCGGATATTCTTGAAATATCCGGCCCCCTGATTTTGGCTAAGTCTTCGAGGGAAAGCAGCGCAGTATGGGGGCCGGACATTTGCCCGGATAATGTCCCGGTATTGTACCAGGGCCGGATTATCCGGGCCGGATATTTTGGAAATATCCGGCCCCCGTTTTTGGCTAAGGATCGGAAGAAATGTGAATCAGTACATGGGCCGGATATTTGGCCGGACAATGTCACGCTTTTGTTCTGAAGGCCGGATTATCCGGGGGGGCGGATTATCCGGCCCCTACTTAGACCGGATTATCCGGCCCCCCGGAAGCAGCAACGGCTCAATTTTGGAAGGGGGTATAAATACCCCCCTTCTTCTACCTTGGTTGCTTGCTCAATCATTACACAAGAAATCTGCCAAGCCACCTCCATTAGAGCCACCTCAAGAAAGTCAAGATTTGCAAGATCTCCTTCCTCCCCCAACCAAAGCTCTTGATCTTTGGAGATTCGAAGGAGAAGACACCGATCTACATCCTCACCGAAGCGTTCTTCATTTCCCCCTCTCTTGTTTGAGGGATCTCATGCTAGTGTTCCTTTTTGGTTCCCTAGTTGATTTGTTGTTGATGTGTTGTTGTTGATTGTTGTATTGTTACAGATTTGGGAGCCTCCAATTTGGTTGTGGATGTGTGCCCCAAGAACTTTGTAAAGGCCCGGTTTCCGCCTCGAGGAAATCCCTTAGTGGAAGTGGGCTAGGCCTTCGTGGCGTTGCTCACCGGAGATCTGAGTGAAGCCTTCGTGGCTGTTGGTTTGGCTTGCGTAGCAACCACACTCCTCCAAACGTAGACGTACCTTCTTGCAAAGGAAGGGAACTACGGGAATCATCTCCGTGTCATCGCGTGCTCCACTCTCGGTTACCTCTATCCCACTCTATCTACTATTGCGTAGCTATACCTTGCTTAGTTGATATCCTTGTCATATAGGTAAATTCACTTAGTTGCATATCTAGAGAATTTACCTTTCGTGTCAAGCCTAAATTGAAAAAGAACTAAAAATTGGTTAGCACCTATTCACCCCCCCCCCTCTAGGTGCGGCATACGATCCTTTCAGGTTTTACTAGAAACTATAAGTGCTGAAATTAAAATGCAAAAATTAAAATGCAAGACAAGTAAAGTGCAATAAGGTAAAATGCAATGAGATGAAGGGAAGTGAAGTGGAGTAACTCAAGAGAGCAAGTGTTCCGGAAAATTTCTATTTTATTTGTGTGGTTGACACAATTAGTGAAGCTCATTGTAGTCTTTTTAGTGTTTCTTCTAGAGAGGAGCCATAGATAGGTGTAGCCATTGATATGAGCAGATACACCCCTAGTGATTAATCCTAAGGCCATCAGAATGTGCAAACAAGGGAATTATTAAGACATGAAGTCCAACCACCGATGTAAGTTTAAAGGTCCCCATAATTGGACCCCCCGCTAACATGCATCTAAGAATCGGGACAAGGTTTATGTCACTCCTGCTATCCCTCATCCTATCAATATGCAACGGTGATAACCTTATGCATCCCCTTGACATATGTGTGCACTCATATATCAATACAAATGATCATCATAGAAGATAACAAATAATTGTATGCAACCAACAAAAAACTATATAACAATTGCCATGAGCAATTCACTACTCAAACGTCAACATAGAGATACAATAGATCATGGGAAAACAATATATTACATCATAAATCATGTTTGCCAAGATATTACAGAGGGGGATGATGAAGAGTTGATGTAGGTGTTGATGAAGACGATGAAGATGGTGCTGATGCCTTCAACGGAGGAGGGGGGTGGAATCCACCGGAGGTGATTTCGGCAGCATTCCCCCTATCCGATCTCCATCGGCGGTGTCATGTTGACTTTATATTTATGTGTTTTTGAGATATGCCGCCTTTGCCTCGACGAAACCCCCCGGGGTCATATATATAGTGGGTTTGAGGGCAAAACAAGTCGGTTCACAAACGGTTGAGTCGAATTGGACGGACGAGGTGCGAACTCCACCAGGGGCGCGCTGATGCATGTAAAATGCATACATGAACTTTGTCCTTTATCATGTGGTATTCCCACATATTTGCAACATATATGATGATAATACCATGTTTTACATTAATTTATTGGGATTTACCAATGATCTACTTTATTTGGTTTATAACCCTGCAGAACAGGAAAACCCATTTTTTCACTTTCAGCGACCTATACGGAGTCAAATTGACCTGGAATTTTTGGAGCATCATTTTTTATCGCGAGGAACAGCATGGACCCTGGAATCTCACCTGGAGAGGCCTGAGGGTCAAAAGAGACGAGGTGGCGCGGCCTGACTTCCTGGCCGCGCACCCATGCTCTTTCATCCGTCGATCACCCGTTTGCCCTGATTCTTTCGCTAACCGACATATTTTTCCCTAAAAATCACTATATATATGGCCCCGAAGAATTCTTATGAGGAGAGCGCCGCAAAAAGACAGAAACACCAAAACAGAGGCTACTACAGAGAAGATTGAAGGGGGAAACTCCGCCGGGATCACCGCCGGAGGGATCTCCACCATCTCCAATGTCTTCATCATCATCATCATGGTCAAGAGGGAGTAGTCCACCTCTAGACTACGGGTTTGTGGGAGTAGCTTGATTTATTTGTCTCATGTTCTTCGTAGTTCTTAGTGCCATATGAGCTGCCTATCATGATTATGATCATATTTGTAAAACCTATGTGGTGGATCCTTATTCTATAATATTGTTTTATAAGATCTGATCTTATTAATTGTGAGATGTATTGATAGATGCATATTATGTACCCTATTCTGAAGTTTATGTTCCTATCCAACATCTATGCAAGAGCGTGTGTGGGGTGATGTGTGTGTTAGATGGAGTAGCATGGTTTTAGTGATTGGATAGTGACAATATGTTCATGATCTATTATGGTTTTGCCTTTCTTTTGCTACCTCACTCGGGATAAAGTGAATGCATGTGCTGTGTTCATCATGTGGCGTACAATGATGATCTTGTTTGTTCAAGGTATCATATTTAATATTCAAACTTCATGTCAAAATACTTATTGCTATGCTCTGTTAATTTTTAATACAAGATTGATGAAGTTTCTTTTTTCTTGTGTACTATAAGAGATATGTGTTGCATCATCTCTATGTTAGGACGTGATGCCCATATTAATTCTGATCTTACATATAATATTATATATACCTTCATATCTCGTTGATGATTTTTTGTGTCCACCATAACTTTAAGAGAGAATGATCAAATTAACCCATGAACCCCAGACCACTTTTTATCATAAGGAACACCTTTATATTGCTTTTACATTGTTTTCTATTTTCTGCACTATTTTAATCCGGAAATACAAAAATATTTACTTTTCTTATTTGCATTCAAAACACCAAAAATAATCAATCTCTTTACAATTTTTACTTAGTTATTTTATCTAGTTTAGGTTCTACTTATTTTATTACTACTTGTGTTATTTACTTACGCGAAACCTAGTGCTTGACAATCACACGGTTGAGTTGGAGACATAAGGCATTTACTTTACTTGCATGATTGCTTGAAGAAGAGAGAAGAGTACACTCTTGCATCCAGTTCCCCGAGAGTTTGATATAAACCCCCCGAGTTACCCTTGTGGGGAAGATACTACATTAATACAACAGTCTACACTTGGAGTCCTAACGTGTCAAGATATTTTTGGCGTTGCTACTAACCATCATCACATGCCCAGAGGAAGGGCGCGCCACCTGTACTCTTTCCCAGCTCCTTGATCCCTTGGGGTCCCACTTTAGCTCATTTTGATCGTCTCGAAAATTCCGAAGCATGGCCCCTGACCTTGCATTTTTTGGAAGTCCCGTAGCTCCTGTAATGTGAAAAACACTAAAAAGTGATGTTTCCCGCAAAACAGAATTAGAACCGGAGGAGGGGGGATTGTTTATAAAATCCCCTAAAACATCATAAAACATGAGAATAATATTATATAAGATGCAAATATGTGGTAATATGTTGTAATAAAGTGCACATTTTATGTATGCATTTTACATGCACCAATAGACTGCCGAAGTGAGTCTCGTCGCCGGTCTTGGCACCGCTAAGAAGACGCATCGAGTCAGGGTCGCTAGCAGGCAGACCCGACGAAACGTCCACCCAGACGCGAGCGGTCACGCAGCGCGACCGCGCATCGACCGGATAGACGTATCCAAGGCGTACATTTGGGTTGTGTTTGCGTCTCCATGGACAACCTGGGTGGAGATGCATTTTCCGACCGCACGGTAAAAAATGGTCGCTCAGCGTCCTCTTGCGTCGAGCCGTTAGAGATGCCCTAACGAGAACCAAATCATGCATGTGATGTGCGCTTCCTCCCACTCACGGTGCACAGGTCACCGGTTACCTCGACGGTATGAACATGACATCACTCCATAAAGACCCGCTAAGTTAAATCAGAGGCTGCTGCCCTGCCTTAAATTAACTGGCAAAGTGATACAAAGAGCTAGAAACAAAAACAACTAGCACACAAAGAAAAGAAAAGGAAATGAAGATCAGCTTGAGCTTCATGTCCATTGTCCAGCCTCGCAGTTCAACCGTAGAGAAAGTGAAGTTGGTGAAGAAGAACACCATAGAAGGCTCCGTTTTTCCAAGAGCAACTAAGGTACCATCGATGGCAGAACCGAAAAGGTCGACTGGCCGACCCGGAGTACACATAGGGTTAGTTTGGTTGCTCACAAATGCGTTTTTCACATGCATTGGGTTAAGTTTATCTTGTCTGGTGTGACACAAGCTCTCTTGTTGGTGCATCACACGGTTCTTCAAGCGGCCAAAAATTGCCTCCGAAGGTACGCTCGATTTGGGGTTCTCGACGGGGCAGACGCTGGCGAGTACAAGATGGAAACATACTTGCAAGCATGGGTAAAAGAGGGGAGAAGTCGGCACGCATCGAGAAGCTCACTGCCCTCTCGCCTCTCACTCCCTTTTCTCACCCTCACTCTCCGCTCGTCTTCTCTCCTTCCTCTCGTCGTTGGCTGTTCCACTCGGCTGCCGGTAGATCGACGAACACTAGTACAACCGCGTAGAAGCTGACACTTTAAGCACTCATCACAGAGGACTTCATCAACTCCGACGCCAGCGCATTTCGCTCCTTCCAGGGAGTACTCGTCGAGGTTTTCAATGACTGCAAGTTGTCAAACCACTTTTATGTGCTTCAGACTGCGTAGATCTGTGCTACCGAGCTTACTGCCATGCCTAATCGTTGCATGCACGCCAGATTTGTACTGTTTTTCTTTTGCCAATTTAGACGGTAAAGCTAGGTTTTGATCGTATAAGTTCAACTCTCCTATTCGTATGATATGTGATTACCAGATCTACATGTTTATACATGGCCGAATGGTATAATTTCACCCACCATGGCCAAATTTGTTTTTAGGGTTAGATCTGTTGAATATTTGGGGGGTTTTACTATACATGCCGATGACCGACATGTAGCACTTCATCATTAAGGGTTGTTCCTTCTCAACCTAGTGGATTGATCATCGACCTTGATTTGATGATCGCCTAGGTTTAGTAGGATAATCTCTTCCATCGATGTTGCGGGGGGAAGGCATGTTTCTATCGAACCCAGTGCTATGATCAAAAAGCAGCATTTGATTTGCCCTCGGATCACTAGGATCATCTCTCCCTTCCATTTGAAGTTGTAATATGACGCACCAAACTTTTTATGAGCCAGATTTGTTTGAATGTCATTGAACTTGATTTTCTGCATTGGGCAATAATTATAATGCGGCAAAATCCTAGGGTTAAGGTAAGTGAAACATGTACATTTGTGCTAACATAAGTGGATGTATTGTACTAGGTTCAATGACTCATGCCCTAAGATTATTATGGCCACTTCTATGAAATGAGGCCAGCTATTACTTGTGTATCATTGGGTCAATGATTAAAATGTCAATAAGATGATCTATCTTGTGTTCTATCCAAGAACATTGCTTGTGCACCAACCTAGTAGACATATATTTATTTCGCTTATTATTTTTTGAGGCCCATGTATGTATCTTTATAGGCCAGTGATTAAAATGTGATCAATAATTGGTTGCCGGATGATCATTTCTAACCTTGAGGAATGTACAGTTACTCAAACCTATGCATTGCATTTTCTCCATAAGGATCATCCGCGTGACCTGGTCAGTGATACGAGGCTTCTACTATTTTTTTTTCGAAATGGGCACGGCCCTTTATTAGAAAAAAGTTCCAAAAAGTATGGTTTACAACTCACGCATCACCGAGGATTGATACAAAAATCAACCATCGAAAACAACACATACTATGACTACATCTCAACATAGCCTACTAGTATGTCGCCAACCAGCCTGGCACAAGATATCCCGAGCGACCATCAGGAGCCGTGTGCATCCAGAAGCCATGGCATCCCGTTGTCCCTCCGGAGAGAGTAGGGCCCAAAGCTGGACCCAATGGGAGACCATATGAATAACCTGCAAGAAATGAAAAGAGACTTTTTTGTTAAAAATTATATCATTTCTGACCCTCCAAATAGACCAACATAAGGCAGAAACCCCAATCTAGATAAAAGCCTTAGATTGTCTATCTACTCCATTTAACCAATTACCAAACATATTAGTAATATTGGTGGGAGGTGAAAGATCATAAGTGAAATTAACCGTACGACATAAGAGCTTAGCTAGTGGGCAGTCAATGAAAAGGTGTTGTATAGTCTCCTGTTCCCCACAAAAAACACATTTTGTACACCCATTCCAATGCCGTCTAGCTAGGTTATCCTTAGTTAACAGAACCTTATTACTCAAAAACCACATGAAAATCTTAATTTTAAGCGGAACTTTAACCTTTCATAGATATTTTCTTAGAAATGGGGTATGGTCACACATAATATCTTTATACATCGACTTCACTGTAAACGAACCATTGGGTGTCAACTTCCAAACAAAACGATCGTTCTCTTCATTTAAATTAACCATCATTAGTTTCCGACATAATTATAACCATGAAGTCCATTTGTTGCCACTCAACACCCTCCGGAAAGTAATATTCAACGGACTTCATAACAACACGAGGCTTCTACTATTATACCTTCAGTATTTCGGTGGTGTGATGCCGTTGCTGGGGAAGCCCCCATCCTTAATTTTTTAACCACGCTAAGGTTTTTCAGCCATTCAGGGAAACGACAAAAGAGAGGCTACATATTGTGCTGGGGTCGGCACGGTTGATTTGCAGACAATAATATATTTAGATGGTTTTACATCTTGACATATTTTCGTCCAAAACCACAAATAGTGGTTATTTTACGGGTTTGGCTGATTTCTGGATCTGCTAGAGAGTTGTAGCATGGTTTCTTTCAACCCTCGTGACTAATAATGTGAGACTAAATGTTGCACCCTCGTCCAAAACCACAAATAGTGGTTATTTTACGGGTTACGGGTTTTGAAGATTCTAAAAAGTAATATAGCCTCGGCTTGGCCGAAACCAATTAGGACTTTTATCGGTGTGATCGAAACCAAGTAGTACTGATCAGCCTGCCCAAAGCAGATTAGTCCCAGGCGTTTTGGTCTTTCCGGGCAGAAAAAAACACGTGTCCGTATGGTAGCTGAGTCACATGTGGACCTTTTACATTTAGTAGGAAATTTTTAAAGTTCTCATGGTTCACCAGCAAGATCGTCTAGATATCCTGGGTACGTGAGTCGTGAGTCCAGTTATATGTGGAGAGTAAAACAACATTTTTTAAGAAATTGGAAAAGTGGGTACTTTACAATCTAGATTCATGGTCGACAGCTGAGTGTGAATATTCTGTAACTAGTTGCATCCGCACCTTATTATTAAATATCACATATTTGAGTTTTCAAAAAGCATGAAATAAAATCGTGGACATGGGTTATATTGTATCTTGTGCATATACAAAATTTCGTTCCAAAATATGAACATATGTGACCTGTAGAAAAAACAAAAAACCAAAGCTGAATAGTATTCCATAACTATTCACAATCACATATCAGTTGTCTTTTTTGTGTAGATCAGAAATTCTTAAATTTGTGAATGAAACTTTCCAGATGTAATACACAACTTAATGTATGTCCCAGATTTTTTTTTCGGATTTTTCAAAAACTCGGAAATGTGACATCTGATAATAGGGTGTGGGTGTAAGAGCATCTCCACCGCGCCCCCATAGTATTTTGGGGGCCGGCATCGAAAATGGGCTCACGCCGACGCGCCCCAAAAAGTACTGGCGCTTTTTCGAGCGCTGGCAACCCCGTGCCGGCGCCTTCGCGAAGGCGAATCGGGCGCTTGTCAGTGATGACAGGGCGCCGCGCGGTACATCTCCCGCGACGACGCCAGGCGGGAAACTCTCCCGCGCGGGAGAGTTTCCCGCCTCGCCGCCGGTCTATATTATCCCTTCTTCCCCGCCTCTCAATTCAGATTGGTGAAAACAATCTAAATCACCAATGTTCGATGCGTGAGAGGAGGCAACGCTAGAGGCGGCCGTAAAAGTCGTGGAGGAGGACCCGCAGCTCGCAGAGTACTATGCGTAGGAGGAGGCGGCACTAGCGACGACCATAGAAACATTTGCCACCGACGAGCGGCAAATGCTGGAGGCAGGGCAGCGTCACCGGGAGGCGGAGCGGCAACGCCGGTGGGAGGTGCTCCGGCAGCAGGGGTGGGAGTAGCTTGCGCTGCGGTGGGAGATGCGGGAGCAGCAGCAGGAGGAGGAGGATGAAGTCTATGAGCGTCGGCGCTTGGCGGAGATGCAGCTGCGGCTACGGAGGCAGGAGGTGGAGCACCATCGGTGGTAGGAGGAGCTGGAGCAGCAGCTGCGCCAGGAGGCGGCATCCGCGGATAGTGCGGCCGAGAGAGCAACGGGGGATCGACGACTGTGAAGCAGCAGAGAGAGCATCAGAGAGTGCAGCATTCGATCGTCCACTTCCAAAGAGTCGGGTGGCCAATAGGTAGTAGGCTAGAGATGAAGCAGGTTTACATGTCATCCAGAATTGAAAAGTGAATAATATTTTACTCGAATTTGCCCCAAAACATTATTCATTTCTCGATCCTGAATGACATGAAAATAAAACTACAAGTAAATATTTAGTTTGTCTTTAAAAAATCCTATCGGGCAATCTGTTTAAGGGCGCCGGTGTGGGAACAGTGTCCCTAAATAGAGAATGCAGTGCCGAGCCCTCCCATATGGCAGTGCCGGCGCCTATTTGGGATACCGATGGAGATTCTCTAACTAGTTGCAAATGAGAGACAGCCCTAGAGTTCAAAGAATTAACAAAGTTAGGAGATAAGGGGGAAGGTGCATAGGTAACGGTGACTCGATCGGACGGAGGCATCATCAATTCGTTGGATGGAGGTGTGATGCCATATGCTGACCATGGCGTCCATCTGACGAGGTCGTCAGCACTTTCTTCCTACCTATGCAATGTCATCGTCACCTGCACAGCATCCGTAAGTACAACTCAACTCGAACACTTAATTAATCAACTGAAGAGTTACTTTTGGCGCGTTTACCTTGCTATAAGTACTCGCCTGCTAAACCACAGATATATCTCATCATCCACCATCTCCTTCCCGCCCTTGGCTTCAGTTCTGACCCAGCCGGCCTCCTCTTCCTTCGCTTAAGTTTCCAATCGCTAGCTGATCAATGGATGTCAACAGCGACGCCGAGGTCTATAATAGTTCTTGCGGCGGCGCAGCGCCGAGGCGGCCGCACTGGAGGCACCGGGACCGCTCAGGTACTGTGGTGTACCTCGTCCACCCCAACCAGTTCCGCGCCGTGGTGCATCAGCTCACCGGCGCCGCTCCTCCGCCCTCGCAACAACCTGTGCATGGCCGGCATATTGGTGGCAACGGTAATGCAGATAATGCGACGCCAATGGCCATGGAGGCGGTAAAGAGCAGGAGCAGCAGCATAGAGCAGCGCACACTTGCTCAGATGCGCCACGAATGCATTGCTTGGGCCGACGAATACTAGCGAAGCTTAGGAATAATATATGATGTGGCTTATTAGCACTAAAGCTGTGCGTAGGTGTTTGCATGGGGAGTTTTTCATAATCTTGTACAATGAAAATAATTGGATATAATCTTGTACATGTATAAGGGAAATATTTCACCTGCGTAGGTGTTTGCAAGTGAAACATTGGCAAGGAGCGAAAGATGCGTGATACGTCAGCCAAGATACTAAATATCAAAGTTCATCCTCCTACAAAACTGCATTTGCATGCCAAACATTAGTAAAAGAATCTACACAAACAGAGTCTTGGAGACATCCAATGCACAGTTCACACAAATACATGTAAAGTGCCAGTTTTGAATAATTCAGATGATCAGAAACAACATGTGATTCGATGGTTAGTACGGCCGTGACAACCCCAACCCATCAGGAATTAAACCACGGGTTTAATATTTTGATGTCTTATAAAGGAGAAATTTTTCTCCAGTAGGAGGTAGCATTTTCATCGATAGCGAGGCATTTGTGGTGAGTTCGTCAATTTCAAAATCCGCCGAATCAGTTTTAGGCTCAATTTCTCGCAGATACTCATAGAGGTAAGGTATACACGTGTGCATTCATAGATATATGTGTATATTCGTATTTATTAACATTTACATCTGTACTGTGTTTATAAAGAAATTTAGATGAACTCCATGCTGCAAAATTACAGTACATTGTCTGTGTTTATAAAAAAAATCAGAAGAACTGCAAATTGCAAAATTACACTATAACGTTAACGAGGCATTTTATAACCTATGTTTGGGAGATCGCTGTCAGGCTAAAAAGAACGTGTTGCTAGATTAAAGTTGGCACCAACGGAAAGGAAATATGGAAAGGAAGGGATGTTTTGGCTCTTGGATGTATATGCTCCTTTTATTTTAAAATGTATCTTTGATATATTTTGAATTTTTAAAAGTTTCAAACGTAAAATTCACGTCACGAGGGTAGATTTTGTACACCTAAGCATGGAAGTGGGTGTTTCCGTCACCATCCATTGTGCTTTAAGATTCGGATAAAAAGAGGAGAGAGAAATAAATCTTTCTATCTACCATAGTGGGCACAAATCTCGAGAAATAAATGGATGGTGACGGAAACACCCACACATATGCGTGGGTGTACAAAAGTATTTCCTTTCATATGTACACATTCACATGCTATATGTGCACAAAGTCTTTCCATGAAAAAATCGATTTGTCTTTGGGGTGCGTAAAAAATACAAAATTTTGTGTTGAAAATAATGGTTTTTGTGAGACCTCTCTTGTCTTTTTTAAATCGATCACAAAAAAATACGTTTTTTGTGGAACTGTACGAACGCACATAGGTTGTGGAGATGTACATGCAAAAAAATTGTTAGAATGTTTTACAATTATAAATATTTTTTCTGGGTGGAGGGAGCGTATTTACCATGGAGCCAAATTAAATTTCTAATATGAAAAATAATTTCTAATAGAAAAGGTGAACCCGTCACATGTTTATGAACACGTTTTGTGAAAAAATAAGTTGAGGAAAAAGAGTAGAGAGAATCCTCTGTTTCAGCGTAGAACAGAGAAGGCTCCATAGGGAAAATTGCACACATTCCACAATTTAATTTCCTTCTTCGTACAACAATTCGCACACGATTATAAATTGTAAAATGGATGAGGCAACTAAAATCAAATACCAAGAATCATGGCCCCAAGAATAAAGTTTGTGAGCAAGATTCAGGATGCATTCTCGATCGTACTGCCGCCGCCGCGTGTGGGCTAGTTTGAGAGCTGGCGCACCAACTGGGTGAGGTGAGAAAGAGGCAACAGCGACGGATTGAATCGAAGGAGAAGTTGCACGGGATCGGATGAGACTAATTCGCGTCCGTTTTCTCGCCAGTGTGATCTCGCCGCACCGGCATGACGAACGTATTGTCACCAAAGATGAGCAGAGCAAACGAAATACTCCATGCTAATTTTACATGTATTTTTCGTCAGAAATACAATTCTCGTCGGACTTCTCCCACAAGCATCGGTGAAACACTACCGTGCTAATTTAACATCGGAGAGTATAGTACAGTATATAATCTTCCACGATCATCATCGTACGTACGTTGATTGGTAGACGTTGCTCGATCTGCTGCAAGAAGGAAGAGCACAACTAATTTGGTCCCCAACATACGAGGTGCATGACGTTCTCGGATTTCTCCGCCCTCCTGATCATCTTGGCCTTCTCCGTCGACTCGGTCAGGCCACCGGAGAGCCGCCTGGCTTGCGGACGGTGAGCGGCTCCTGACGCCGGCGGCTTCACAGCACCAGTAGCTGACATGGCGGTGGGCTTGGACGCCACCGGCTGCAGCCTCGCCCTCATGACTGCCTGCCCCGCTCTCAGCAACAGCCTGCTCGCGTGTCTCAGGCTCATCGGTTGGAAAAATATCAAGGAACTGGATTGGGAACTTCTGAACAAAGTTGTGTGGGCTTCTGCATATATACTTCTGGTCGTATTTATATGGGAGCAAAGGACTGGAGAGCTGTATGAGAGTATCATAGCTCCAAAACCATCAAATATTTCAGCCTGGATTGATTCGATCGACAATCGACATGTCCGCGTGTTTTCTCTTCCTCCTCGAAACAGGCTTTCGCCCCGCTTTATAGATAAAGCCACAAACATACAAGGTTCAGGTACAACACGACAAGCACAGCACACACAACCACAACAGTCTGCTGGGGCAACAGCACAACATGCCCAGAGAAACTAGCAAAGCGATACAACCCCATAGCAAGGGGCACCTCAGAGGCTGGACGACGTAGAAATGCGACGGGCTGCCGCAAGAAGATCCTCCAACATGCCGTCCAGGCGCTCCCTGTCCCGCTGCCTACACAACGGGTACCACTGCTGCAACAAAGCCAAGAAAGAGTATAAGGAGTCAGAAGCGCGTCGAGGTAGGATACGCTCAATGACCAACTTATTACGCACAGTCCACAGGGTCCAGGTCAAGGCCGCGAACAGTAACCGGAAGAGGCGCCTCCTCCTACCGGTGTTGTTCGCATGGGCCTCGATGAACTCTCCGAGGGCTGAGGCCCGCCACTCGGGCCCCAGCCGCCTCCTGGAGGAAGCTCCAGAGGAAGCGGGCCGCGGGGCAAGAAAACATTATGTGGGTCGTCGTCTCCGGGACCGCACACAATGGGCAAAGCCCGTCGCCCGGCCCATGCCTCTTCGCAACCTCCACCCCAGAGGGAAGGCGGTCCCTAAGCAACTGCCAAAGAAAAATCTTCGTCTTAAGCGGAATAGGCGCTTTGAAAAGAGGGGCCGTCCATGGCAGCGATGGGCCCCTAAACATAGCCCTATAGGCAGACCGCACGGAGAACGAGCCGGAAGGCGACAAGCGCCAAGAGGGCGAATCGAGACCTCCCGGCAGGGCGTCCGGAAGGAGGTTCCGCAGCAGGGTCAAGCTCAGGGCCTCTCCCTGGGTAAGACCACGACGGAACAGGATATCCCAGCTCCCCTGGGCGGCGTCGGCGACAAGAATAGGGGGGGTCGGCGCAAATGGCGAAGAGGTCCGGGAAATCAAGGCAAATGGGGCGATCACCCAGCCACGGGTCAAGCCAGAACATGGTCCCTCTACCATCGCCTATGGAGAGGGATAGTCCCGCTCGAATCTCATGCTTAATGTCCTGGAGGGCTCTCCAAAACTGAGATCCCTCCCGGCGGTCACAAGCCAGGAGTGGCCGGCCCCGAAGGTATTTAGCCTTAATTAACTTCAGCCACAGTCCCCCGTCGTCAGAAAGGATCCTCCAGACCCATTTCAGCATGAGGGCCACATTCATGTGGCGAGAGGAGATGATCCCTATGCCCCCAAAATCCTTGGGGGCGCACACATCGGCCCATTTGACCATGTGGTATTTTTGACGGCCTGTCCTGTCTTGCCAGAAGAAGCGGGAGAGCTCTTTGTCGAAAGCCGCATGTACCCCTTCAGGAAGGATGTACAGGCCCATGATATACATGGGAAGACTAGACAGGCACGAATCAATGAGGACCGTCTTGCTACCCTTGGAGGTGAACCTCCCGCACCACGGTTCAGCCTTCGCTCTAACTCGCCCCACCAAGGGGGCGAGGTCTCTAATAAGGATCCTAGAATCCCTAACAGGTACTCCCAGATAATTCACAGGGAAGGATGCCAACCTGCAATTGAGGTTGTCAGCGATCCGCTGTTGGGTCTCCGGAGGGTACCCCAAGACCACTACCTCACTTTTGTCAAAGTTTATTTTGAGACCCGACATGGCCTCAAAGCAGAGGAGTAGGAACTTGGTGTTCTGGATATCTAGGTCCGAACCCTCGAACATGATCATGGTATCGTCCGCATACTGGAGATGGGTCACCCCTCCACCAGGGATTAGGTGTCCGACCACTCCAGTAATATGGCCCAAGATCCTAGCCCTCTCCAGGATCTCGGCCAGGGAGTCAACCGCCGCGTTGAAGAGGATAGGGGACAGGGGGTCGCCCTGTCGCACTCCACACGCCGGCCTAAAATAGGGACCCACTTCCCCATTAATGTTAATAGCCGTACTGCCAGTCATCACCGTCTGCATAATCCAGCCAATCATCCGGTCGTCAACACCCCTCCTCTGAAGGACCTGTCGGAGGAAGGACCAATCCAAACGGTCGTACGCTTTTTGGAAGTCAAGTTTTAGGAAGACACCCCTCTGGTGTCGACTCCTGACCTCATGCACGATCTCATGAAGCGCTAAAATTCCATCATGGATGTGGCGGCCCTTGAGGAAGGCAAACTGGTATTGGTGCGTAATCCGCTCCATCACCGGAGCCAACCTCACCGCGCACACCTTGGAAAACAACCGCTGGATTACGTTGATGACAGTAATTGGCCTGAACTGGCGTATATCCGTGGCCCCCACTAACTTGGGGATCAAGGTAATAACACCGTAGTTCAGACGAGCCATATCAAGAGTTCCAACGTAGAACTCTTGAAACATTGGCATGATGGTCTCCTGGAGTTTCGCCCAGAATTTCTGGAAGAAGACAACCGGAAGCCCATCAGGGCCAGGGGCCGAGTTCGCCTTCATGCCCTCCAGCGCGCTCCGGACTTCCGTTGAGAGGAACGGAAGGGTGAGAGCGGCATTCTCATCGTCGGAGACCCAGGCCCTAGCTGGCCATAGGTTCGCCGCGAGGGCAACCCCGCATCGGGGCCAGCCGCAAATAGACCTTTATAAAAGGTATAGATATGGGTGGTGATCTCCCCGGCCTCCTCCAGTAGGAGACCACCATCTCATAGACAAGGGATGGAGCACTTCCGGCGACGACCATTTGCAATCGCATGGAAGTAAGCAGTGTTCGCATCCCCCTGGAGGAGCCAATTCTGGCGACTCCGTTGTCGCCAGAAGACCTCCTCCCCACGGTAGATCTCCATGAGCGAGTGTTCAAGGGCATAGCGCTGAAGCCACTCCTCAGCGACTAAGCCCTCCTCGTCCGCGGCGCGATCTAGCTCCTGGATCTGGCGAAGGAGGAGGTCCTTCTTCTGGCGTACCTCCGCCCCGAGGTTCGCCCCCCAGCCTCTCATAAACTGGCGGGCAAGCTTCGTGCAGTGATGCCAGACATCAACTGCGTTGAAGACCCGCGGAGGGGACTCCGCGGCCCGCTCCCACTTGTAGCCAACCGCCTCCACAAACCCTGGCTGACGCAGCCAGAAGTCTTCAAAGTGGAATCGGTTTAGCCTCGGGGGGGTAGAGCCCCCCGAGCACAGAAGGAGTGGGGAATGATCAGACCCGATCCTGGTAGCCGCCCTGAGGGTGCATAATGGGAATTCCATTTCCCATTCAACTGACACAAAGACCCGGTCCAGCACACTCTGGACCGGGTCAATGCGGTTGTTGCTCCACGTGAACCGAGCTCCCACTCTAGTGATCTCTCTAAGGGCGAGATCCGCAAGGCAGTCGTTGAACATCCTCATCCTAGGGATGTCCACGCGACTCGAGCTCTTGTCCTCCGGGGAGCGTATCAAGTTAAAATCGCCGGCCACCACCACCGGGGTGGTGCACCGGTCGATCTTACCCCGCAGCTCCTCTAAGAAGGACTGAGACCTCGAATGGTCCGCCGGCCCATAAACGATAATAACCTCCCAGCTAAGGTTAGATCGTTTATGGGTAACGGCCATGCTCACGAAGAACTCGCCATGCTCCATATCCTCAACCTCGAAGGTATCCTCCTTTACGCCTAGGAGGATGCCGCCAGAATGGCCCGAGGCTGGGTGCCAATGCCAGGCAAACTTGTCTCTACTAAGGCCCTCCAACTCGTGGAGGAGGAAGGACTCCTTAATCGTCTCTTGGAGTCCCACAATGTCCACGTGCTCGCGCCTAATGTATTCCTTCAGCTGTTGTTTGCGGCCCGGGGCCTCGAACCCCCTGATGTGCCGCAGTTGTACAATGTCCGTGTTTTCTCTTCCGGTGTGCCGCAGTTGTATATATTGCGCGATGTGGTGCTGGTTTTGGCCGTTTCTCAACGACCAAACCAGTATTCCGTGCACTGGTTTTCCAGTAACTCAAACGGACAGTTTGTGGGAAGCAGCTAGGTTTGTAAAAAAATTAGTCCGGGCTCCGCAAACCGTTTAAGTTGGATATGGCCGACGTATTTCGGACACCATTTATATCAATATCTATAACTCATAATAAGGAAAATGCTTACAATCCACGCAAATCGGTCGTTCTCGCTCTTCCACGCGCTCTGGTCCGGCCAAGCTAGCTCACGGAGCTACTTTTTTTTCACGCTGCAGCTAGATGGCGTGCTCATATGGCTATCTGTTCTCATCTTGCAACTTGCTTTTTTCACGTGTCTTGGACAATTCCAACTGCTGCTTCTTTTTGTTACTCGGGTGTACTACTTAGAGCATCTCCACTCGTTGGCGCTCCCCACGGCGAAATCCGGACGAAACAACCGTCGGATTGGACGAAATTAAGTCGTGGGGAGTACCGTATTTCTAGTCGTCCACCCGAAGTTCGGCGGACATAGTTTAAATTCAAACAAAGCGTCGTCCCGCGCTACAAGTATGGCCAGTTGATCGGCAAAAGGAGCAAAAGGATCAGCCACAAATCGGCGATCGGAGGGAAATTACACGGAAACAGGCTCATCGGCAGTCCCGACCGGCACGGCGGTGTCCGACGGACCAGTTTCCTCACACGCCGTGGCCGAAGCGGCTGCGGCATTCGACGACGAAGCAGCGGCAGTGGACGTCGAAGCAGCGGCAGTCGACGAGGTAGACGGTGAGGAAGCCGAGGTAGGAGCCGGCGGAGACGACGAAGGACTGGCCGGAGTGGCTCGGAGGATGTCGTTGCGGTGGCCCCGGTACCAATTCCTCGTCTCCTCGTCCATCGGTTCCATGTTGCCGCCGCCCATCGGGAACGCCAAGTCCGTGTTCCTCTTCTTCGCCGCCGCCGTCGTCTTCATCAGGGCGATCCGGACGCCTTGGTTGGCGAGCATCTCCCGCCACCTGCCGTCGAACTTGTCGTTCCTCCCGTCGGCGTGCGACCTCAAGTCGGCCCAGCACTTGTCGATCGACTCATGTATCCTGTCGGCGGAATTGCCCGTCTTTTTGAGCTCTTTGAGCTTCTTCTGGCCGAGTTCAGGGCGCCCTTCCGCCGCGCCAGCCGCCGGAGCGTCGGGGTTGTACTGCTCGGTCTTGCTCTTCGAGAGGGTCGTGCGGGTTTCCTTCCACTTCTCGCAGTTCTCGAGGCAGGCGTAGACGTTTAGGAACTTGAACTGCATGCCGGTGTCGTCCGTGTACATGTCCAAAGCACGGCGCAGCTGGGGAAAAAGAGTACGGCGATACGGGTCAGCTCACGACGATGTACCTCGGTGATGCAGGGTCGACGGAGCATACCTTTTGCTCCAAGTCGTGGCCGCTGATCGGCCGTTTTTCGACCTCCTCCTGTATGCCGTGCCATTTGTTGCACGCCGTCTGCATGATCCCCCAATGGGTGGCCATTGCCTTGTCTCCCCGGTACACGTTCATGTTCGTCTTCTTGAAGTAGGGATCGACGAGTTTGCGTTCCTCGTACGCCTGCCTCACTCGAAGCCAATATGTGTCGAACGACTGATTGGCCCCGTTTATGCCGTTCGTGGACACGGTCATCCAAGCTTCGGCGAGGCACTCCTCTTCCTTCGGCGTCCATTTGATACGCGGTTCGGCAGGCGGCGAGTCCTTCTTCCTCTTCTTCTTCCCCTTCGACAGGTTGGCGGCGGCTTGAGTTGGCTCTTCTTCTTCTTCTTCGTCTTCTTCTTCGACGGCTTGGCTTCCGTCGGCAACATCCTCCCCATGCTCGTTGCGCGCCGCCACAGCTGTCGTCGCCCTCGCCTCCTCTTGCGTGAAGAACCCCGGGCTCGCGGCGGCGGCCATGAAGAACCCCGGGCTCGCAGCGGCGGCCATGGAGCCGGAGGTGATCATCTCGTGGATCTCCTCTTCGTTCGGCGCCGCCATCGCACCGAACGGGAGCGGCCCTCGTCGCATGACCGGCGAGGTGCCCTCGAACTGGCCGCCGCTGCCGACGTCAAGCTCGGGCGGCGACGACGTGAACCTGGACGGTTGGCCGTAGGCGCCCTCTTGGAACATGGCAGGCGGCGACGGCGAGTACATCGAAGGGGAGAAGGACGACGGGGAACTGCTTGTACCTTGCGCCGGCCATTGGCCGGGAACATGGCGCCGCCGCCGCCGCTCATGGCCATGCTGATCTTCCTCGCTTGTTCGTCCTGGGCCGCCGCCGCCGCCCTCTTGGCGGCGGCTTTTTTCACCCTCTCCGCCCTGCCGCATGTTTCCACCTCGCGCCGTTTCTCGTCCGCCGCCCACTCTGCGTTCGTCATGCCCGGCGGCCGCTCCTTCTTCGCCCGCGGCTTCCTCGTCGTCGCCTTCGGCGGCATTGTGGTGGACGAGAAGACAAGGAGGAGAGCGGTGGTGGACGAGAAGACGCCGCCGGGAACTGGAACTGGAAGACGAGGAGAATGGACAAATTCGGCGGGAGAGAATGGGGATATGCAAGCAAATTGGAGGGAATGGGGATATGCAAGCAAATTGGAGGGAAAATCGGCAGGATTTGGTTTTTCCTGTCGCCGACTACGCGGATCCACACGACGTTTCGCGCCAAAATCTTTCGTTCGGAGTCCCCGAGCGCGCCCCGGGGGACCGGGGATGGCGTGGGCTCGCCGGATGGATGAAGGGCCAAATCCGGACAAAAACAAGGAACCGGGGGCGCGACTGGGCCGATTTACGCCGTCCGGATGAAAAAAACGTCGCTCGGGGGCCTCGTCGGGGAGACGAGTGGAGATGCTCTTACTACAGTACTTGCTGCATGCTAGCCCAGGACCTAGCCTAGGGCCTGCAAAAGAAATATGGAATGAGAGGCTCTGATTATGACACTAGCTAGGTATATCAACAGATATTTTAGTAAGCAGCGACAAAAACAACAGTGATTAATTTTAGTGGCAAAATATAATTAGTTTTTTCGATTTTATGACTTTTGACAATCCGGTGTCTTGTGTGTGCTTCGATGCAAACACACGACCGACAAGTGGGAATGGGACGGAGGTCGCGAGAGTTAGTGCCGCCGGCCCTCTGACAAGCTGTATTCGTGGTCGCCTAGCAGAGTCGAAAAGTACATGGTCGTGATGGACACCATTTTGCATGGGAATATTACTAATGTTTGATTAGTTAATTTATTTAGGGGATATAGTTATGGAATATTGTTTTTTTTTTTTTTGAACTGGGTGAGCTTTATTCATTAGGCAACCAAAGTTTTACAATCACGCATGAACGAACCCAGCACGCAGGGAGGGACGTTATCATGCAACACACCACACTCACTCTTGCCTAATTGCGCTAAATCGTGCGCCACTATATTGCTCACCCTAGACACTTTGCAAACCTTCACTTCTGGTAGCAAAGCAAGCATAGCTCGTGCCTCCATGAAAAGGCTCCAGTTCGACGAACGGTCCCTGTCCAGGGAGGAAAGAACAGCAACAATCCTGGCGCAGTCCGTTTCAAGAATTCCAGAGAATTGCGGATTTGCAGCTAAGTATCTAATGCCTTCCAATAGAGCTAGAATTTCAGCCTCCTCCGCGCTAGCACACAGCGACAGCGTCTTCCAGGCAGAGAACAGAACTCGCCCTGTATCGTTTCTTACCACCAACCCAGCTCCGCCAGGAACATTAGGCGAGTTCCAACCGGCATCCACATTAACCTTGATCCACCCAGGCCCAGGGGCTAGCCATTTCGAAGGCACTTCAGTTGCCATGACAGGTGCAGGCCTATTCACCACTATAGCTGACTTGCCTTTAGGGTCCGGTGCTGAGGTCCCTGGCTGGAGGGAATCCACATAGCTCTAAAGGAATGGCACAAACGCTGCAATGGAAGCCTTGCCGTCGCCATGTACCGCATTGTTTCTGTGATGCCAGGTGCGCCACAACAGGAACAAGAGCTTGACACGCATGGCTGTTGTAGCTCCGTCAAGAAGAAGGAGAAACCAATTGCGTCCCGTATATCGGAAGGTCTCCTAGGACGGCAACAACCAGACGCTCCGCATGCCATCACGGAGGGCTCGGGCCAAGGTACACCGCACCATAGAATGGTGGGCATCCTCATTCTCGGATCCGCAGATGGAGCATATTGGCAAGATACGCGGGATACGTCGGTGCAAGCTTTCAGTCACATCCAACGAGTCAGTAGCGAGGCGCCATGCAAAAACCCTGATCTTCTGAGGCACAGGAGTTTTCCATACCAGGTTCCAGATACTCCGTTCACCATCTGGTTCGTTGCTAGATTGCCCATGACTCAATGCCTGGGTTTTGGCCTGCATTCCAAGTCGATACGCGCTGCGGACAGTAAAGACGCCGGATGGCTCTGGGTGCCAAGCAACAAAGTCCTCTGACTGCCTCCTCGGTATCTTGAGCAAGAGTATAGCTTCTGCGTCGTGAGGGAAGCAGTATTGGCGAATGAGGTCCTCATTCCAAGTGTTCGTCACTGGATCAATCAGCTGGGCTACCCATTTGAGACGACACCTCTCCTTCATTCCCGACAGCTTGAGGTTATCTGAACGTGGGAGCCAGTTATCCCTCCAGATTTTCACCATAGAGCCCGAGCCAATTCTCCAGATCGCTCCCCGCTTTAGGAGATCAAGGCCATGCATCACACCCTTCCATGTCGCCGACACATCCTGTATGAATGCAGTGTCAAGGAGGTGCCCCACTGGATAGTACTTCGCCTTCAGTAGCCGTGCACATGGGCTATCTGGATACTGAATCAACCGCCACGCCTGTCGCGCCAAGAGAGCCTGGTTGTAAACTCTGAAGTCACGGAAGCCCATTCCCCCACAGAGCTTTGGCTGTGTTAATTTGTCCCAGGATAGCCAGTGCATACGCCGTCTGTCATGTTCATCACCCCAGTGGAAGTCGCGAATCATTTGGTTTAGTTCTTCGACGAGGCCCGCCGGGAACTGAAACACACTCATGGCATAGACAGGTAAGGCTTGCAGAATAGCCTTTATAAGCACTTCCTTCCCGCCACTTGACGGGTACTTTTCCACCCAATCACTTAGCCTCTTTTGGAATCGTTCTTTCAGATTTTTGAACTTGCCCTTGCGCATTGTTGTAAATTACTATCGGATATGTTGTGAAAACTTTCAGCCCAGGAATTTTTAACATAGTTGACTATTTTTATGGACACCCAAAAAAAATGTTAGTTTAAGTGGTAATTTTTGTTGTAAATATAATTGTGATTTGTTGTAAAGATATTTTGGCATGAGGATTGCTTTAGTGGAAATTGGTGTTGTCTGTTACATTTTTTGTAGACTATTGTTGTAAACACCCAATTTTTTTTTGTTAGTTTTGTTGTTAACTATTATTGTAAATATGTTGATGATTTGTTGTAAAGATATTTTTGGCTTCGGGATAGAAATTGTTGTTTTTGTCAAAATCGTAATTGACTATTGTGGTAAACACCCTAATTTTTGTTGATTTTGTTGTTAATTATTGTTGTAAATATATTGGTAATGTGTTGTACATATTTTTTTTTTGCATAGATAATTATTAGTGCTAAAACTGTTGCTTTTTTATTGATAATCAGTGTTGAATATTGTTGTAAGACACACTATTTTTTGTTAGATTACTTATTTTTGTTATATACTCTAAACACTTTTTATGTGTAATTAAGTATGGAGCTAGCTGAGTAGTAGCAAGCATGTAGCAAAGATGGAGCCTACCCAATTACCCATGTGAGCACTGCCATGCACGCGCTAAGCATGCAAACAGCTAGCAGCCAGCTTAACTGGCATCACACACACGCATGAAAGACAACAATTGCTGCAACACACAGCTCGCTTGACCAAACCAGCAGACAAAAAACATCTGACACGTTTGTGGTGAAAGCGACATATCCAAAACCATGATTTTGGGGCATCCGATGCAAAGAACGAACGATGGTCCAAGCAACCGATCCAGGGGTGGGATCGGTCGCCCGCCGCCTAGCACGGCCCTAATCTATACCTATACCTAATAATAAGGGGACCGATGAGCGTCCCCCGGGGGATTGGACAGCCGTTGGATTAGCTCGTTTGGACCATTCAGATCGTGACACGTGTCATAGTATACTTCAGTCTCACTTTTGCTACTATAATGTACCAAAGTAGAAAAAAACGGTTCGTTTGTAGCAAAAAAAAGGTTCACCCAAAATACACACAGATCTCGTCGGAGACTCGCCGGAGACCTCACCGGAGATGATGTAGCAAACATGTTGTACTATTGTAGCAAAACAATTCTGGTATTGTAGCAAAAACCAAACTCATCGGAGACCTCGCAAAAATACTCGCCGGAGATGTCACCCGGAAACTCGACATGGTAGCAAAAACATCTCACTGGAGACATGGTAGCAAAAACAATATGCTAAAGTAGCAAAAAAACACAAAAATTGTAGCAGTTTTTTTTTTCTATTGTAGCAAAACCGACCTCGTCGAAGACTCGCCGGAGACCTCGCCAAAGAATTTGTAACAAAAAAACATATGCTATTATAGCAAAAACCAAGAACAAAAGTAGCAAAAGTGACTTTGTCGGAGCCTCTCGCCGAAAACTTAGTACCATGAATTTTATGCGAATAGCAAAAACACATAATCAAATAGCAAGAAAAATATAGGTATGTAGCAAACAACTTATTTTCATCGAAGACATGGTAGAAAACAATTTATACTATATTAGCTCAACTAGAAAATGAATGTAGCAAAAAAAATGTTATTGTATCATCAAACTAGGGTAGCATCCTGGCCTGTGTATGCAGCTATCACATACAAATAGAAAATAAGATGGCCAGAGGCCTGGGAGCGGCAAGGTCGAGCACAACTCCGGCCACCATTGGACGACAACACTCCGGCGACGAAGTTGAGGCTGGGAGGGGACAGAGCGGCCGCAGCGCGCCGGCGAGGAATACGGTGGCGCCGCCGCCGGCTCGCAGTGGGTGCTAGAGAGCGGCGCGCGGCGGGATCCTCCTAGAGCGTGACAGCGGCGGGTGCTAGGGAGTTGTTGAGCGCGACAGCGGGTCGGTGGAGAGCAGCGGCGGCGTGGTCGAGCTCGCCCATGGCTGCACAGCGAGCGGCAGCGGCCGCGCCTCCATGAGTGCACGGGCAAAAGCGGTGGGCCTGCGCGGCGTCTGCGGGTACCGGCAGCTGCTGATACCAGCAGCGGTTGCGCGTGGAATCGACATCGGGCACGGAGGATTCTGGAGAAATCGATATGTTAGCGGAGTGATGGAAGAGATAATGTGGGCCCGCAGGAACACGCGTCGCGTGCTGCATTCGGAGGAACGAGGACGCGATCGTCCGGGGAACCTCACCGTTTTCCTAATCCGGATGGCATGCTGTGTAGATTCAGAAACTAGAGTGCCCAATCTGAGCTATCCAATAGTTGTGCAAAAGTCCAGAAGCCAAAGTCCATGTTATGTTTTCATAAATGTAACAAAAGCGCCAGTAGCCGAGAATCATACACATCGGGATCATAATTCTGCTGCATGACCAGTTTATATCTTAGACTAGCCACAATGGGAGTATCATAAGTAGTATCATGCATGCCATGTTGGCAAAAATCTGACGTGGCACACCAATTAATGAGGTGAGAGATGAGAGTGGTATCATAATATGATACCGTATCATAGCACGTAAAACTAGAAAATTTAATGACAAACACATCATGAACACACATTTGCATTGAGATTCTACAAAACATTAAATATGATGATACTATGATACTATGTTATGATACTATGCATTGTGAGGTTAGTATCATAAACTAGTATCATGTGCATGATACTAGTGTATGATACTTCCCATTGTGACTAGTCTTATTCTCATAATAAGGAAGTAAATAGAGGAGGGAGCAGTTCACTGTCTCTGTTTATTTTTCAATAAAAGAAACGATCAATTATTCATGTCTTGGGCAAGCTCTGCATCTTCTTCATCCCCGGTCACCCGCAGCATTGCAAGAGCCGACGCGTCCTTACCGAACGTCTTCTCCCTTACCACCATGTACTCAGCCCATGTCACGGTAGGGAACACAGCTTTGCTCCCCTGAAGAATCGCCGCGTCGAGCGGAGACACCTTCATGTCTTTCGGTGGCCCTAGAAAGTAAGGCACTGAGACGCGCTCGCGATCCTGGTTTACGACGGCCCGGTGAAGCACGCTGTGGAAGCGGCCGTTGGTGAGGACATGGAAGAGATCGCCGATGACGACGGCGAGCGCCCCGGGCAGGGCAGGCACGGTGACCCACCGCTCAGGCCCACGCCGGAGCAGCTGCAGCCCCGGCACCAGGCTCTGCATGATGAAGGCGAAGAAGCCCGAATCTGTGTGCGCCGCGAGCCCGATCGCGCGCTCCGGTTCTGGGCACTTGGGGTACCTGCAACATATTACAAGTAACACAGCGTTAGTGACATTATTACCTGTGCGTCCCTGAAATAAAGGTTGTTAATTAAGCCTAGGTATTGTGGCACTAACATGTTCAGGTGCATGGTGGCCGTCAGCGTGTCACGGATCTGGCGTTCCACCTCGCCACCGGCAATCTGGTCAGCGCTAAGCCCTAACGCCTTGTAGAACATGTCCAGCACCTTGACACCGAGGGCCCTCATCTCCTTGTGGAACTCTTCCATCACATCGCTGGGCACAACGCGCATATATCACGTCATCAGTAATGCACCTGCACTCACGGATATGCATGGATATAGACAACTAATCCTTACCAGAAGCCAAGGTAGTCGTCACCGCCGTCGGGCCAGATCCGTCGGAACTCCGAGCGGACGTCAGCGGCCGAGAAAGTGTATCCCTCCGACCACATCAGCTTGGAGAAGTAGAGCGCATAGGGTGGCACGCCGTAGCCGTTCTTGAAGCCTTCACCACGCGCGGCTCGCTCCTTCTCCGAAGCCGGGCGCGCGAACAGGCGCTTGATCTGCTCCTCGACGCGTGCGAGGAGCTCGATCGGCACGCCATGTCCCACGAGAAGGAACCCACCCCACTCCTCTGCAGCCCGCGCCACGGCGGCGATGGCACCATCTGTGGCGTCGGCCATGTCAACCACAGGCACCGCATCGGGCCCTGCCGACTCGGGCACCACAGGATAGTCCTTCTGCTCCGTCCACACGTGCGACTCCGGAACGCAGTTCACCGCGAGGAAGTCGAAGGTGGCGGGGGCATTCTGGACGGATGCCATGGTCGTTTTGGAGGCTCGATTCCGATGATAGCACGGGTTTTCAGTTGCATATAAAAGCCCAGAGCTAAGCATTTCCATGTGAGGCTAGCATGCTTGCCCCACAATCTATTTCACCTTTTTGCTCATAAAAGTGGAAATCCACGTCACCAGTATATATTTACAAAGATAGCATTATCTTTTCGTGTTATCTCAATTAATGCTCCGGATAGAATAATTTCTCCACCATTAATTTATTTTCCTCAATTAATACATAAAAGTATAGAGCGTAAGTATTTCCATGTGAGGCTAGCATGCTTGCCCCACAATGTATTTCACCTTTTTGTTCTTAAAAGTGGAAATCCACGTCACCCGTATCTACAAAGATAGCATTCATATCTTTTGGATATTATTTATCTAGACAATAAAACATGTGGTACAACAAGCTTTCTAAATAATCTTATATTTAGGAACGATGGTAATATTTTTTTCTTATATCTTAATTAATGGTGCGGATAGGATAAATCCATCCACCATTAATCTATTCCTCGAAATAAATCTATACATAATAATAAAAGCAAAAGGGTTTCTTCCTCGGTCGTTGTGCAACTTAAAAGTGCCCTAAAAGTTGGAGAAAATTACCCACCGTGCCACCAATAAGTGAAAAAAACCGTTTGATTTAATCGGTATGGTTTTGGTCCGTTCACTTGTTTCGCTGAAAAAGGTTTTCGTCCTCCGAAAAGAGTCCACATCGACGTGTCCGCACGGTTGCTGAGCCTTCCGGATTGGAGAAGGAAAAGAACTCAATGCAACTCCAGTTCCGGTATAAAGAAACGCCTAGGTCAGGTTTTGGCACCACAGTCATCGCGGCAACCGACCTAATCTCTCGACGCCCCTGAAATTTGGCTGGCATGGTTTCAAGGGTGACAACGCCGTCGGCATGTCTCTGCGGGGATGAGCACCTCGCGCGGGCTGTCCCCTTGAACCTGCCAAAATCCAGCCGTGAGAGCCCCAACCCTGCGATGCGTACCGGTCGGCGAGCTCCTACTCGCGAGATTGTTGTATTCCTAAAGAAACCGATTGTTGCCAGAATTGTCCAGACTCCCAGAGCGTAAAGGGAACTGATCGATTTGGACGCAGATTCAATCGAATCGATACATCATCAGTTCATCATACATCCGGGCCGTCTTTCTCATCTTGCAGCCGCCGCTCCCATCCTGACCAGCATTCTACACTAGGGGCCTCCAGATGCGCCATGGCAGACACGGTATCAGCTACTCCGTCATCCTCATGGGAAGACACCAGGACATGCTCTGGCTCTGGGCGTGGTCGCCGGTGTGAGGCGGCGTCGGGACCTGAGGGATGACAGAGTGCCGCTCGTCGAAGATGCCGCCGGGATTGGACTTGGCCATGGCGTTCACGACCAGCGGCAGGGCCTTCTCGTCTCAACCGAGCTCGCGCGCGGCCTGAGCTGTTCTTTTCATCCACTGTGTGTTTCCAAGCCTGATTCGGATGACGCGAGGCGCTTGACTCATGACATAATGATGCTCAAAACAGAGGTGGTACGGTCGTACGGACGCCCACCAGTGATGTCGCACACCGACTGGAGGCTGAGGAGCGAGTTTCTATCTTTTTTTTTCGAAATGGGGGAAATGAGTGAGTTTCTATCTGGTGGCCGCTACGTGAGTAAGGAGATGCATCAGTGCAATTGAACACCAACGAGCGGAATTTGCTAGCCAGACCATCGTCCAGGATCTGTCGCAAGTGACTTGATTTGTATTGGCCAGCAAGCTGCACCACTATAAGCTGAATTCTTCATGTTGTCAAAGAGCTCAATCTCATAAAAAAATATTGGCAAAGAGCTCAAATCACACGCAACAATTGAGTTGTGAACATGCTCATGATCCACCAATGTGTAAGCTCAAGATGCATAGGCTAAAACGATATTGGATCAAGTGAAGACAGTGAATATATATTCAAGCTATTGGCTATAGCACATGTAACCCCAGCAATGGCGACATAATGCTGCTGCGGGTTTAGCGGATGTAAAAAGTCAGTCTTGATATTAGCATGTTATCATCTTTGTATGCTTTAGATGTACTTTGCAAAAGTCAACACAAAGCATATTTCTAAATTTATGTATTGCTAATCTTTCTTCAAATTATTATTAAGTTGTTTCTACAGACATGGGTTAAAATAGAATTATAGAAAAACCTACCAAAATTTCATAAGCTTCTGCGGGTAGAAATTATTTTATTTCCGTTGTAACACATGGACGAGTATTTCCTATATATACCTAATAATAAAAGAAAAAACGCTTCTTGGTGGTCCATCTATTTTTACTCTGATTTTTCAATCTGAATTACAGTCATTGCCATCGCTTATGTCCAAATAACGGTTCGGTCAACCAAACTGGGACACCGTCCACATTATCCTCTCGCCCGTCTCTCGTCATGGTCGCCGGTGTGATGATGACGGGGTGTCCCGCCATCCTCGACGACGACCTCTTGCGTCCGATCTTGCTCCTTCCCACCAAGGCCGACCTCCTCCGGCCCTCTCTGGTCCACCGATAATCCCGGTTGCCCACTTCCCGCACCACAGCGCCGCGTCGCTCTGTACATGCAGAGAGACCAGGGAGCTCGAGAGGCAGCAAGGGATGCGATTTGGGAAATTTCTGTTATTCCTGTGCAACGCACGGGCATTTTTCCTAGTAGTATATAAATGCACGGAGTCTAAGCATTTACATGTATTTCCATGCGAGGCTAGAATGGTTGCCCCACAATGTATTTCACTTATTTTTTATTAAAAGTAGAAATCCATGTCACCACTATTTACAAAGATAGCAATCTTATCTTTTAGATACTGTGCATTGTTTAAAGAAGACAATAAAACATGTGATACCATATATTATCTTCTAGTGGTATTTCTCAATAAATAGCGTGGATAGGATAATTTTTGCACCACTAATTTATTCTCCTCAAATGATATATAAAAGCACCGAGTGTAAGCATCTCAATGCTTGCCCCACAATGTATTCCACCATTTTATTCATAAAAGTAGAATTTCACGTTGATGGCATGCGAAAACAATCACTTTATCTCCACGTAAACGGATATATTTTGTCTTAATATGAAGCAAATATCTTCTTGGAACCATAATAAGTGCTAACCAATGCTCCGATGTGCAAATCTCCTTTTTTCAGATATATAAGTATTTTGGTGAAAATCAGGGGTAATTAATGAAAATATACAAGCTGGACATGTCACCAAGCACTACTAGCAAACGACATGTAGCACTTACTAGGAAATGACCTATAGCCACATGTGTACCGCCGGAACCAAATAAGTGATGCCTACATACCGTTGGCGTACCTATACTTTGGGATGCCGGGGCTAAGTCTTGCCCCAGAGCCTTGCCCCCCCCCCCCCCTCCCCCACACACACACACGTACAACCGACGTTCACCGACGGACCAATATAGTGGTATGTGATGGCAACAACTCCGTGTGTACGAATTTATTGGGACTCCAAATGCAGAGTGTTGTAGCAAGTTTCTTTTCCCCACAAGGGTGACTCGAGGGTTTACATCGAACTCTTGGGGAATTGGTACGGGGTTTTCTTCTTCTCCTCTTGTAGGAACCTACAAAGCAAAGTTCTTTTCTTGTGTCCCCAACTCCACCGTGTGGTTGTAAAGCACAAGGTTTCGTATTAGTAATATGAAATACAAATACAAATAAAGTAAAGTAAATCAAGTGAACGAAGCAAGCAAGATAAAGTCAATGAAAGGATGGTTTTTTGGGTTTTGTGTTTGCAAGTGAAGAAAGTATTTTTTGTATTTTAGAATAAAAAAATGTAAAGGGTTATAGTTGTGTTGGAAATGTGTTTCTTACACTATAAGAAACAGGGATTTTTCTGCTAAACAGTGTTGTGCGGGAATTTGCTACTCCATGTGTTCTAAAAGCTTTCTAGCATCTAAAATGGGTTCTACTTGGTACTTTATTGATAACCTAAAAAAGACACTAAAAAGGAATCTTTTACTATAGCAAGCATGCATAAAAATAAATAAGTGTGTTGCCTCCCGAAAAGCGTTTCTTATTAGCCATATAGCTAGGCTTTACTTACTTGATTCAACTGATATGGAGATCATGTGGTAGCTTGTACCTTGGTGCTACCTCCTTTCTTGAAAATTGTTCCATACATTTATTATGTGGGAACTAAAACTTAAAATTTCCTTCCTTTGAGTCAATGATTGCACTTGTAGTTCTAAAAAAAAGGTCTTCCAAGAATTATAAAACTAGCGGTTTTGCTCCCCATGTCCATGATAACAAAGTCAAAATGCACAAAATTCATTTGTACCTCAACCTTAATATCATTTAGTTTTCCTAAAGCATGTTTCGTTGAGTCATTAGCAAGCAAAAGATATATTGAACATTTTTCCATGGTTTTAAATTCTACTAGATCATGTAGTTCTTTTGATAACACAGAGACACTAGATCCTAAATCTAAAATAGTATGATGGGTCTCGTTGCCAATAGTGATTAATATTTTGGGGAGCCAAGCATCCCCAAGCTTTGTTGGTTTCGTGGCTTCATTATTACATCTTTCTGTCTTTTCGTTGATGGCATAGTTTGCTATCTAGGAGCCAAAACATGCATGATGAACATTAAGGGATGGGTCATTAGAAAACTTTTGTAGGATATTGATAAGTTCATACAATCTGCATTTATCAAAGTAAAGTAGAGGTTCTTTTGTTTCACTAAGCATTTTAACTTCTTCTACTTGTTTAACATTTGTGATAATTGATGTTTCAAGCATGGTGGTTTCTTTTTCTCTTTCTTCCATGTTTGCAATCAAAAGGTTGACACTAATTTTTATGTGTTTTTGTGTTTTTAAAATAAAAACTAAAAAGACTAAAAACAAGACAAAAAATATTACTTTGAAAATATAAAGGACAACTAAAACCTCACAGTGGTGCAACCTCCCCAAACTTAGGTGTTTGCACAAAGTTGGTGTTGACGAGATGTGCTCACTCCAACTTGATGAAGATGAAAATCATCATGTCACTCTTGAAACTCCTTCTCGCAGTTGTAGTAGGAGTTGACTTATGATTCACCATGCAGCAACCACTATGATGTAGCCTTCCAATTCCTCGGCAACGGCGCCGTAACATGTTCTTGATGGAAACAAGTCCATGTGTACCAGACTACCAGCTCCTTGGGACTCGAAGTGCAGAGTGTTGTAGCAATCTTCTTTTCCCGAAAAGGGTGACTCGAGGGTTTATATCGAACTCTCTCACAATTGGTAAGGGGTTGTTTCTTCTTCTCCTCTTCTAGCAAAATACAAAGCAAAGTTTTGGTCTTGTGTCCCCAAATCCTCTGTGTGGTTGTTAAGCACGAGGTTTCATATTAGCAATATGAAATATAAATATAAATAAAGTAAAGTAAAGCAAGTAAACTAAGCAAGCAAGATAAAGGCAATGAAAGTATGGTTGTTTTTGGGTTTTGTGTGTTTGCAAGTGAAGAAAGTATTTTTGTACTTTTAAAATAAAAAATTTAAAGTGTTATATTTATGTTGGAAAGGTGTTTATTATGGTTTAAAATGGACCGGGATTCATGGGTTCACTTGTCTACTCTCTTTTTGGGTTGTAGTGGACACAAACAATTCATCAAAGATATAATATTGGTGGAACTTCAACATGTGTTTGATAAGCATTCATATGGGCATCACGCCCTAACATAGAGATAATGCAACACATCTCTCTCATACTCCTCAAGAAAGGGAAAACTCCAAGCAATCTTGAATTAAGAATCAACAGAATATAGCCTGAAGTAATTTGACATAATGTTTGAATCACAAATATGCTACCTTGATCAAACAAGATTATCAAGCTATCACATGATAATTATAGCACATGAATTCACTTTATCCCTAGTGTTGCAGCAAAAGGAAGGTAAATACCATAGTAGACCTTGAATTTGTTGTCACTATTCAATCACTACCACCATGCTACTCCATCTAATACACACTTCTCCCCACACCTGCTCTTGCATACAAGTTGGATCAGAACAAGTACTTAAGAACATGGTACATGATATGCATCTATCAATACATGTTACACATAATAGGTTACATCTCATTTATCAAATCATAGAATAAAGATCAACCACATAGGAATTACATATATAACCATAATCATGTTGGGCAGCCCATATGGTACTAGATCTATAAAGAACCAGAGAGAAATAGATCAAGCTACTACCAAAAACCCATAGTCCATATGTGGACTGCTCCCTCTTCATCATGGTGATAATGGAGGAGACATTAGAGAAGGTAGAGATCCCTCTGAGATAGTGGCTTGGTTGGAGTTTCCCCTTCCAATCTTTGCTGGTTCTGGCTCTATCTCGGTGTTCCTGCGGCGCTCTTCTCGAGGAATCCTAGCTAGAGGGGTACTTTATATAGATTTTTTTAGGTCATACGAAGTTCGTGGGCGAAAGAATCAAGTGAGCTGGATGACCGAGGAGGGAAAGAGCATGGGGGCGTGCCCACCCCAACTGGGTGAGCCACCTTGGCTCTTTTGGACCTCATGGGCCTTCTCCTAAGGTCCAAGTGCTCCAGCTGCTCCTCATGACGAAATATTGACATCCCGATAATTATAGATCTGTTTGACTTTGTTTAGGTTCCTGAAAGCTAAAAATACACAAAACATAGTTTTCGTGTCATGTAGGGTTATAACCAAAATAAAGGGTATCATTGGTAAATCAACAAAAATCAATATAAAACATGGCTATAACATCATATATGTTGCAAATATGTGGGAATATGTATCAACAAAATACAAAGTTCATGCATGCATTATACATGCATCGGTACGACATCGGTATATTGCTTTCGATGGCTTACCAATCTATTGGTACGCTGGCAGTATTGGGGTATGTGTAGGAAGCTTTTGGTCACCCCCTGGTCGCGTTTTTAGTTTTGAAAAAAAGATTAACTTCAAACTTTAAAATCCTTTGAGATGTAGTTATGTTATAAAATCTAGTAGTTAGGAAAAATTACGAAAAATGAATTTAGACATTTTTTTCAAAAAGACGATATATTTTGGTAAAATGGCTCTGGGTTTTGCATGAGACATCAGATAGAATAGTTATTCATGTGAACAAACATTTACGATTGTTTGCAGTTTTTATAGAATCGCAAATTCCAAAGGAACAATATAGTTTTCAGATGTTTTAGATTTGGATGGAAAAAATTCGAAACAACATTTCCTCCTCTTTCTCCCTGCCTCCACCCCTCTTACTCCTTGCCTCCTCCTCTGCAATCCCCAAACCATCACTCCACCATACGCAAACCCGAACGCCGCCGCAGCCAAACCCTAGTGCCACCCCTCTAGGCCAACATCGATGAGAAGGTCGAGGAGGGAGCAACAAGGACATGGGCACCGAATGAAATAGAAGGACCACCGACAACTAATGCTCAGCTCCGACCACTTCCCCGAGATGCAGCGAGGAGGTGGGAGGGGTCTGTGGCCACCAGCAGTGGAGGTGTCCGTCAAGCTCCAACAGCCCGAGCCGCACGTGGTGTCATCAACCTCCAGGCGGCGAGCTCATCGCCGTCGAGGCCTCCATCCAAATCTATGAGAATGACTCAGAGGGATCCGTCGCTTTTTCCGGAGAGGCGCTCAAGGACATAACCTTGACCCAAAAGCGGAGTGGAAGGGTGGGACGTACCATTGAAGTTGGGTGGTGGGGTAGTTACAATAGAGTAGCGTGCATTCCGGTGGTGGGTCGAAGATGGCAGGGCTTCGGGGCCGGGAGAGCGTTACCTCCGATGGTGTTGGCTAGTTTGGCGGCGGGGAAGCACTGGAGTGTTAATAATGCCCTCCGCGTGTGGTCGTGGGAGGCGAGCGGGCGGGCTGCAACTGCGAGGTAAGGACAACGGGAGTAAGGGTGCGTGAAAACTGCTACGCACGTGGGGATCAGGGCATCTCGAGCTAGAGAAGTCTAAGAGAGTCATCTTCAACGTTGTTCGCAATGTTATAAGGTCAGAATATCTTGTATCACCACTCTCTCACTCTTTTTAGTTGGTATATATTAAGGATGGCATGTTGCATAAATTCAGAAGCCAGAGTGACGGTGTGTAGAAGTTTCACCAGTCAAACTCCATGTGAATTTTTAGTAGTAATAATCTAACAAAGGGTCTCTCTAGGGTTTAGCCTAGTGAGAATTAGCTTAGTGATCAGTAGAATGGTGTTAGCGTCTTTTTATAGTTGTTTTTATGATTTTTTTTGTTTTTTACAGTTTAGAAAGACAAAAGTTAAATTTTTTCTCTCTCATATTCGGTAAAATAAAATCACGCGACAAAAAATGATAACATTTTCATACTTTGAACACTTCAAAAAAATCTCTGTTGTAACATTACTTGCAACTAGAAAATTCTCAGTTGCAACCACACTTGCAGTAGGAGAAAATCTCGGTTGCAATTCTATATGAGAGTGAAAAATCAAATAAAGAGTATTCTGCTAAAACTAGACTTTATGAAGGCCTTTGACACAATTGATCATACTGCAATGATTAAGATCATGAAATAAATGGGCTTTGATGATAAGTGGTTAAAGTTGATTGAATTAATATTTACCTTAGGGAAATTGGCTGCTCTTCTCAATGGAATGTTTGGTAGACAATTCTTGTGCAATAGAGGTGTCGGGCAAGCTGATCCTCTGTCTGCCCTGATTTTTGTCCTTGCGCCTGACCATCTAAAGTCGGCTATCAACAAAGCATTCAGGGAATGCACTATATAAGTTCCTTTTTTTTCTCCTGATTTTGGTATGGATTATCCTGTGGTGCAATATGCAGATGATACTTTGATTCTTATGCCTGCTTGTGATCAGCAAGTTAGAACTATGAAGGAAATTTTCCATAAATATGCAAACTCGACAGGTTTACACATCAACTTTGACAAATCTTCTATTATCCCTACTAACCTTTCACATGATGAAACTATCACCATTGTTGATATACTCTGATGTGATGTTGCTTACATGCCTTTTTCCTATCTTGGCCTACCTTTAGGTACCACAAAACAAATTGTTCACGATCTTATGCCTCTGGTGGATACAATTGAGAGAACAATATATGCTACTTCTTAATGATGTCTTATAGTGGTAGAGTTAATGTGGTGAATTCTCTCCAGACATCAATTGCTATTTCCACTATGTGCTCCATCCATATCAATCCGAAAATTCTGGAGCATGTAGAACAATTAAGAAGGCAGTGTGTATGGAATTTAAAAACTGATTATGGTGTGAAGTGTATTTCCCTAGCTACTTGGGATATGGTATGTGTTCCAAAGAAGAAAGGAGGACCCGAATCTTAAAATTCAGAATGAGGGGCTGCTATTTAAGTACTTGCAAAAATTCTACAATAAGATTGATACCCCTTGTGTACACTTGCTTTGGAATTCTTATTACTCTATAAAAATCCCACATAGTATGGCTCCATGTGGTTCCTTCTGGTGCATAGATATTTTTAAGATTACTCCTACATTCAGAGGCATTGCTTCATGTAAGATTGGTAGTGGTTCACTTTTTGGAAGGATTTGAGGCTGGCTAAAGTTAATTGTGAGAATTTTCCTAGAGCCTTTTCCTACACTACGCATGAAGACATCTTTGTGAAAGATTTTCTTTCTCCAAACAAGACTCTCAGAAAACTTTCATTTACCTCTCCCCCTTGAAGCACCTGAGGCAGTTTCTTCTATGCAATATCACACATCTCATGTGGAACTTTCTGCCAATTCTCCAGATTCCTTGTCCTATCTGTGGGGTACTAATACATACACTTCAAAAATCTTCTACAAATATTGCTTCCGAGAGTTCAATCCTCATATTACCTTTTCATGGTTGTGGAAGTCTAAGTGCATACCAAAGTTAAAGTTTTTCTTCTGGCTTATTCTGCTGGACACGTTAAATACAAGAAATATGTTGAGAAGAAGTTTGCGCTTAACATTGGTTTCAATTGCCTCATGTGCACTAATCCTCCAAAAGATACCATTGTACATATGTTATTTCACTGCCCATTTGGTAAATCTTGATGGAATGTCATTAAAATGAATTGGGAGCAATCAGGAGACATGTTGTGCATTCTGGAACAAGAGAGAGCTCATTGGCTTGATCCAATATTTATGGAAATATCTATTACTAGAGCCCGGTGCTTATGGAAGGAAAGAAATAATTTGCTCTTTAATGATGTCAAGCCAGATGTGGATTCTTGGAAGATAATCTTTGAAGAATAGTTTTGATATGTTAGTTCATAGGACCAAAACAGAGCTGCACAATTTCATCTCACTCTTCTTAGAGACCTTTTGAAAACATTAACATTCTGATCTAGCCTCTCTGGGCAAAGACCCATCCATTGTATATATGCAACCATGTAATTCTATTCTTTTTGACCTTTTAATATAGAAGGCCTTGGGAAACTTTCCTACTGTCAAGTTTCTCAAAAACAGTACTAGGTGAGTTGATTAATACTTGAAGCTTGCTACGCTGACTAGCCACTGATACGTCGCAAACGTATCTATAATTTTTGATGCTCCATGCTTGTTTTACACCAATTTCACTATGTTTTACTTACACTTTGTTGCACTTTTATAAATTTTTTGGCACTAACCTATTGACAAGATGCCACAGTGCCAGTTCACTATTTTCTGTTGTTTTGGGTCTCAGAAAAGTTGTACAGAAAATATTCTCGGAATTGGACGAAACAAAAGTCGAAGTGCCTATTTTACCGTAACGAAGACGAAGTCCGAAGGGGGTCAAAGAGGTGCAGCAGGGCGGCCAGACCCCACTGATGCGTGTAGTTGACACGTCCGTTGGGAACCCCAAGAGGAAGGTGTGATGCGCACAACAGCAAGTTTCCCTCAGTAAGAAACCAAGGTTTAATCGAACCAGTAGGAGTCAAGAAGCACGTTGAAGGTTGATGGTGGCGGAATGTAGTGCGGCGCAACACCAGGGATTTCGGCGCCAACGTGGAACTCGCACAACACAATCACGAGAACTTTGCCCCAACGTAACGGGGAGGTTGTCAATCTCACCGGCTTGTCAGTAAACAAAGGATTAGATGTATAGTGTGGATGATGATGATTGTTTGCAAAGAACAAGTAAAGAACAATTGCGGCAGTTGTATTTCGGATGTAAAGAATAGGACCGGGGTCCACAGTTCACTAGTGGTGTCTCTCCAATAAGATAAGCGAGATGTTGGGTGAACAAATTACGGTTGGGCAATTGACAAATAAAGAAGGCATAACAATGCACATACATATATCATGATGAGTACTATGAGATTTAATCGGGGCATTACGACAAAGTACATAGACCGCTATCCGGCATGCATATGTGCCTAAAAAGTCCACCTTCGGAGTTATCATCCGAACCCCCTCCGGTATTAAGTTGTAAACAACGAGACAATTGCATTAAGTATGGTGCGTAATGTAATCAACACAAATATCCTTAGACAAAGCATCGATGTTTTATCCCTAGTAGCAACAACACATCCACAACCTTAGAACTTTACGTCACTTGTCCCAGATTTAATGGAGGCATGAACCCACTATCGAGCATAAATACCCCCTCTTGGAGTCACAAGTATCAACTTGGCCAGAGCCTCTACTAGCAACGGAGAGCATGCAAGAACATAAATAACATATATGATAGATTGATAATCAACTTGACATAGTATTCAATATTCATCGGATCCCAACAAACACAACATGTAGGATTACAAATAGATGATCTTGATCATGATAGGCAGCTCACAAGATCTAACATGATAGCACAATGAGGAGAAGACGACCATCTAGCTACTGCTATGGACCCATAGTCCAGGGGTGGACTACTCACACATCGATCCGGAGGCGATCATGGCGATGAAGAGACCTCCGGGAGATGATTCCCCTCTCCGGCGGGGTGCCGGAGGCGATCTCCCGAATCCCCGAGATGCGATTGGCGGAGGCGGCGTCTCCGGAAGGTTTTTCGTATCGCGGCTCTCGGTACTGGGGGTTTCGCGACGGAGGCTTTAAGTAGGCGGAAGGGCAGGTCAAGAGGCGCCACGGGGGCCCCACACAACAGGCCGGCGCGGCCAAGGGCCAGGCCGCGCCGCCCTAGTGTGGCATCGCCTCGTGGCCCCACTTCGTAAGTCCTCCGGTCTTCTGGAAGCTTCGTGGAAAAATAGGCCCCGGGCGTTGATTTCGTCCAATTCCGAGAATATTTCCTTACTAGGATTTCGAAACCAAAAACAGCAGAAAACAAGCAATCGGCTCTTCGGCATCTCGTCAATAGGATAGTGCCGGAAAATGCATAAATATGACATATAATGTGTATAAAACATGTGAGTATCATCATAAAAGTAGCATGGAACATAAGAAATTATAGATACGTTTGGGACGTATCACCCACCAAGGCGCGGCCTAGCCTGGCCCGTGCCTAGGGGTGGTGTGGGCCACCCCAGCACCCCACCGACCTAAATCCTCCGCCTATTTATACATCTTCTCGGGAAACCCTGGATACCCGAGCCTTGCTGTTGGCGTGTTGACACACGTCCGTTGGGAACCCCAAGAGGAAGGTGTGATGCGTACAGCAGCGAGTTTTCCCTCAGTATGAAACCAAGGTTATCGAACCAGTAGGAGTCAAGGAACACGTGAAGGTTGTTGGTGACGGAGTGTAGTGCGGCGCAACACCGGGGATTCCGGCGCCAACGTGGAACCTGCACAACACAATCAAAGTACTTTGCCCCAACGTAACGAGTGAGGTTGTCAATCTCACTGGCTTGTTGTAAACAAAGGATTAAATGTATAGTGTGGAAGATGATGTTTGTTTGCGAAGAACAGTAAAGAACAGAGTTTGCAGTAGATTGTATTTCAGATGTAAAGAATGGACCGGGGTCCACAGTTCATTAGTGGTGTCTCTCCGATAAGAAATAGCATGTTGGGTGAACAAATTATAGTTGGGCAATTGACAAATAGAGAAGGCATAACAATGCACATACATATATCACGATGACTACTATGAGATTTAATTAGGGCATTTCGACAAAGTACATAGACCGCTATCCAGCATGCATCTATGCCTAAAAAGTCCACCTTCAGGTTATCATCCGAACCCCTTCCAGTATTAAGTTGCAAACAACGAAAAATTGCATTAAGTATGGTGCGTAATGTAATCAACACAAATATCCTTAGACAAAGCATTGATGTTTTATCCCTAGTGGCAACAGCACATCCACAACCTTAGAACTTTCCGTCACTCGCCCGGATTCAATGGAGGCATGAAGCCACTATCGAGCATAAATACTCCCTCTTGGAGTTACAAGTATCAACTTGGCCGAGCCTCTACTAGCAACGGAGAGCATGCAAGAACATAAACAACATATATATGATAGATTGATAATCAACTTGACATAGTATTCCATATTCATCGGATCCCAACAAACACAACATGTAGCATTACAAATAGATGATCTTGATCATGATAGGCAGCTCACAAGATCTAACATGATAGCACAATGAGGAGAAGACAACCATCTAGCTACTGCTATGGACCCATAGTCCAGGGGTGAACTACTCACACATCCATCCGGAGGCGATCATGGTGATGAAGAGTCCTCCGGGAGATGATTCCCCTCTCCGGCAGGGTGCCAGAGGCGATCTCCTGAATCCCCCGAGATGGGATTGGCGGCGGCGTCTCTGGAAGGTTTTCCGTATCATGGCTCTCGGTACTGGGGTTTTCGCGACGAAGGCTTTAAGTAGGCGGAAGGGTAGGGTTGGAGGTGGCGTGAGGGGCCCACACCATAGGGCGGCACGGGCCCCCCTCTAGCCGCGCGGCCCTATGGTGGCGGCGCCTCGTCGCCCCTCTTCGTAACCCTTTCGGTCTTCTAGAAGCTTCGTGGAAAAATAAGACCCTGGGCGTTGATTTCGTCCAATTCCGAGAATATTTCCTTTGTAGGATTTCTGAAACCAAAAACAGCAGAAAACAACAACTAGCTCTTCGGCATCTCGTCAATAGGTTAGTGCCGGAAAATGCATAATAATGACATAAAGTGTGTACAAAACATGTGAGTATCATCATAAAAGTAGCATGGAACATAAGAAATTATAGATACGTTTGGGACGTATCAAGCATCCCCAAGCTTAGTTCCTACTCGCCCTCGAGTAGGTAAACGATAACAAGGATAATTTCTGAAGTGACATGTTATCATAATCTTGATCAATACTATTGTAAAGCATATGAGATGAATGCAGCCATTCGAAGCAATGGTAATGACAATGAGTAAACAACTGAATCATATAGCAAAGACTTTTCATGAATAGTACTTTCAAGACAAGCATCAATAAGACTTGCATAATAGTTGACTCATAAAGCAATAAATTCTTAGTAGAAAGCTTTGAAGCAACACAAAGGAAGATATAAGTTTCAGCAGTTGCTTTCAACTTCAACATGTTTATCTCATGGATAATTGTCAACATAAAGCAATATAACAAGTGCAATAGGTGAACATGTAAGAATCAATGCACACAGTTCACACAAGTGTTTGCTTCTAAGATAGAAAGAAGTAGGTAGACTGACTCGACAATAAAGTAGAAGATAGGCCCTTCGCAGAGGGAAGCATGGATTACTATTTTTGTGCTAGAGCTTTTCATTTTGAAAACATAGAAACAATTTTGTCAACGGTAGTAATAAATCATATGTGTTATGCATAATACATCTTATAAGTTGCAAGCCTCATGCATAGATTACCAATAGTCCTCGCACCTTGTCCTAATTAGCTTGGATTAACACGGATTATCATTGCATAACATATGTTTCAACCAAGTGTCACAAAGGGGTACCTCTATGCCGCCTGTACAAAGGTCTAAGGAGAAAGATCGCATTTGATTTCTCGTTTTTGATTATTCTCAACTTAGACATCCATACCGGGACAACATAGACAACAGATAATGGACTCCTCTTTAATGCATAAGCATTCAACAACAGATAATATTTTCATAAGAGATTGAGGATTAATTGTCCAAACTGAAACGTCCACCATGATTCATGGCTTTAGTTAGCGGCCCAATGTTCTTCTCTAACAATATGCATACTCAAACCATTTGATCATGAAAATCGCCCTTACTTCAGACAAGACGAACATGCATAGCAACTCACATGATATTCAACAAAGGTGTAAAAGTTGATGGCGTCCCCAGAAGCATGGTTACCGCTCAACAAGAAACTTATAAGAAATAAGATACATAGCTACATATTCTTCACCACAATAGTTTTTAAGGCTATTTTCCCATGAGCTATATATTGTAAAGGCAAAGAATAGAATTTTAAAGGTAGCACTCAAGTAATGTACTTTGGAATGGCAGAGAAATACCATGTAGTAGGTAGGTATGGTGGACACAAATGGCATAGTTTTTGGCTCAAGGATTTGGATGCACGCGAAGAATTCCTCTCAATACAAGGCTAGGCTAGCAAGGTTGTTTGAAGCAAACTCAAGTATAAAACGGTACAGAAAAACTTACATAAGAACATATTGCAAGCATTATAAGACTCTACGCTGTCTCCTTGTTGTTCAAACATCTTAACCAGAAAATATCTAGACTCTAGAGAGACCAATCATGCAAACCAAATTTTAACAAGCTCTATGTAGTTCTTCATTAATAGGTGCAAAGTACATGATGCAAGAGCTTAAACATGATCTATATGAGCACAACAATTGCCAAGTATCAAATTATTCAAGACATTATACCAATTACGACATGAAGCATTTTTCTGTTTCCAACCATATAACAATGAACGAAGCAGTTTCATCCTTCGCCATGAACATTAAAAGTAAAGCTAAGAACACATGTGTTCATATGCAACAGCGGAGCGTGTCTCTCTCCCACATAAGTAATGCTAGGATCCGATTTTATTCAAACAAAAACAAAAACAAAGACAAACAGACGCTCCAAGTAAAGCACATAAGATGTGACGGAATAAAAATATAGTTTCACTAGAGGTGACCTGATAAGTTGTCGATGAAGAAGGGATGCCTTGGGCATCCCCAAGCTTAGATGCTTGAGTCTTCTTAAAATATGCAGGGATGAACCACGGGGGCATCCCCAAGCTTAGACTTTTCACTCTTCTTGATCATATTGTATCATCCTCCTCTCTTGACCCTTGAAAACTTCCTCCACACCAAACTCAAAACAAACTCATTAGAGGGTTAGTGCATAGTTGAAAATTCACATATTCAGAGGTGACATAATCATTCTTAACACTTCTGGACATTGCACAAGGCTACTGAAAGTTAATGGAACAAAAAAATCCATCAAACATAGCAAAACAGGCAATGCGAAATAAAAGGCAGAATCTGTCAAAACAGAACAGTCCGTAAAGACGAATTTTTCTGGGGCACTTAACTTGCTCAGATGAAAAAGCTCAAATTGAATGAAAGTTGTGTACATATCTGAGGATCATGCACGTAAATTGGCAGATTTTTCTGAGTTACCTACAGACGGGGCTGCTAAATTTCGTGATATCAAGAAATCTGTTTCTGCGCAGTAATCCAAATCTAGTATTGACTTTACTATCAAAGACTTTACTTGGCACAACAATGCAATAAAATAAAGATAAGGAGAGGTTGCTACAGTAGTAACAACTTCCAAGACTCAAATATAAAACAAAAGTGCTGTAGTAAAATAATGGGTTGTCTTCCATAAGCGCTTTTCTTTAACGCCTTTCAGCTAGGCGCAGAAAGTGTGAATCAAGTATTTTTATCGAGAGATGAAGCGTCAACATCATAATTTGTTCTAATAATAGAATCATAAGGTAACTTCATTCTATTTCTAGGGAAGTGTTCCATACCTTTCTTGAGAGGAAATTGATACTTAATATTACCTTCCTTCATATCAATGATAGCACCAACGAGTTCGAAGAAAAGGTCTTCCCAATATAATGGGACAAGATGCATTGCATTCAATATCCAAGACAACAAAATCAACGGGGACAAGGTTATTGTTAACCATAATGCGAACATTATCAATCCTCCCCAAAGGTTTCTATATAGCATGATCAGCAAGATTAACATCCAAATAACAATTTTTCAATGGTGGCAAGTCAAGCATATCATAGATTTTCTTAGGCATAACAGAAATACTTGCACCAAGATCACATAAAGCATTACAATCAAAATCATTGACCTTCATCTTAATGATGGGCTCCCAACCATCTTCTAACTTCCTAGGAATAGAAGTTTCAAGTTTTAATTTCTCTTCTCTAGCTTTTATGAGAGCATTTGTAATATGTTTTGTAAAGGCCAAATTTATAGCACTAGCATTGGGACTTTTAGCAAGTTTTTGTAAGAACTTTATAACTTCAGAGATATGACAATCATCAAAATCTAAACCATTATGATCTACAGCAATGGGATCATTGTCCCCAATATTTCGAAAAATTTCAGCAGTTTTATCACAAGCAGTTTCAGCAGTTTTAGCAATTTCAGCAGTTTCAGGCATTTTTGCACGCTTTGCACTAGGAGTAGAAACGTTGCCAACACCAATTATTTTACCATTGATAGTAGGGGGTGTAGCAACATGTGAAACATCATCATTACTAGTGGTGGTAATAGTCCAAACTTTAGCTACATTATTCTCTTTAGCAAGTTTTTCGTTTTCTTCTCTTTCCCACCTAGCATGCAGTTCAGCCATCAATCTAATATTTTCATTAATTCGAACTTGGATGGCGTTTGCTGTAGTAACAATTTTATTATCATTATCCTCAGGTTTAGCAGCCATTTTATTAATTAAAGAAGATTGTGATGCAGACATGTATGAGATTCGGTCTTCAGCATTTGAAAGCTTAGTTTGCAAACCAGAAATCTCCATATTTAAATTTTCAAGTTGATTTCCTATATTTTTCAACAAGGCAGATTGTTCATTCATAGTTTTAGTAAACAATTGATTTTGCTCATATTGTGATTGCATAAAGCTCTTAGTAGCTCTTTCAATTTCTAACATCTTTTCCTCATTAGGCGAAACAGATCTACCATAAGAATGACCACAACCATTACTATTATGAGAAGGATATGGCCTATAGTTGTTACCAGAATTATTCCTATAAGCATTGTTGTTGAAATTATTATTTTTAATGAAGTTCACATCAACATGTTCTTCTTGGGCAACCAATGAAGCTAAAGGAACATTATTAGGATCAACATTAGATCTACCATTCACAAGCATAGACATAATCACATCAATCTTATCACTCAAGGAGGAGGTTTCTTCAACAGAATTTACCTTCTTACCTTGTGGAGCTCTTTCCGTGTGCCATTCAGAGTAATTAATCATCATATTATCAAGAAGCTTTGTTGCCGCGCCTAAGGTGATGGACATAAAATTACCGCCAGCAGCTGAATCCAATAGGTTCCGCGAAGAAAAATTCAATCCTGCATAAAAGGTTTGGATGATCATCCAAGTAGTTAGTCTATGGGTAGGGCAATTCTTCACCAAAGATTTCATTCTTTCCCATGCTTGAGCAACATGTTCATTATCCAATTGCTTAAAATTCATTATGCTACTTCTCAAAGATATAATTTTAGCGGGAGGATAATATCTACCAATGAAAGCATCTTTACATTTAGTCCATGAATCAATACTATTCTTAGGCAAAGATAGCAACCAATCTTTAGCTCTTCCTCTTAAGGAGAAAGGAAACAATTTTAATTATATAATATCACCATCTACATCTTTATACTTTTGCATTTCAAAAAGTTCAACAAAATTATTAAGATGGGCAGCAGCATCATCAGAACTGACACCAGAAAATTGCTCTCTCATAACAAGATTTAGTAAAGCAGGTTTAATTTCAAAAATTCTGCTGTAGTAGCAGGTGGAGCAATAGGTGTGCATAGGAAATCATTATTATTTGTGCTAGTGAAGTCACACAACTTAGTATTCTCTGGAGTATTCATTTTAGCAGTAGTAAATAAAGCAAACTAAATAAAGTAAATGCAAGCAACTAATTTTTGTGTGTTTTTAATATAGAGAATGCAAACAAAGCAGTAAATAAAATAAAGTAAAGCAAGACAAAAACAAAGTAAAGAGATTGGATGTGGGAGACTCCCCTTGCAGCGTGTCTTGATCTCCCCGGCAACGGCGCCAGAAAAATCCTTGCTGTTGGCGTGTTGACACACGTCTGTTGGGAACCCCAAGAGGAAGGTGTGATGCGTACAGCAGCGAGTTTTCCCTCAGTATGAAACCAAGGTTATCGAACCAGTAGGAGTCAAGGAACACGTGAAGGTTGTTGGTGACGGAGTGTAGTGCGGCGCAACACCAGGGATTCCGGCGCCAACGTGGAACCCGCACAACACAATCAAAGTACTTTGCCCCAACGTAACAGTGAGGTTGTCAATCTCACCGGCTTGCTGTAAACAAAGGATTAAATGTATAGTGTGGAAGATGATGTTTGTTTGCGAAGAACAGTAAAGAACAGAGTTTGCAGTAGATTATATTTCAGATGTAAAGAATGGACCGGGGTCCACAGTTCACTAGTCGTGTCTCTCCGATAAGAAATAGCATGTTGGGTGAACAAATTACAGTTGGGCAATTGACAAATAGAGAATGCATAACAATGCACATACATATATCACGATGACTACTATGAGATTTAATTAGGGCATTACGACAAAGTACATAGACCGCTATCCGACATGCATCTATGCCTAAAAAGTCCACCTTCAGAGTTATCATCCGAACCCCTTCCAAGTATTAAGTTGCAAACAAATGAGACAATTGCATTAAGTATGGTGCGTAATGTAATCAACACAAATATCCTTAGACAAAGCATTGATGTTTTATCCCTAGTGGCAACAAGCACATCCACAACCTTAGAACTTTCTCGTCACTCGTCCCGCATTCAATGGAGGCATGAACCCACTATCGAGCATAAATACTCCCTCGTGGAGTTAGAAGTATCAACTTGGCCAGAGCCTCTACTAGCAACGGAGAGCATGCAAGAACATAAACAACATATATATGATAGATTGATAATCAACTTGACATAGTATTCCATATTCATCGGATCCCAACAAACACAATATGTAGCATTACAAATAGATGATCTTGATCATGATAGGCAGCTCACAAGATCTAACATGATAGCACAATGAGGAGAAGACAACCATCTAGCTACTGCTATGGACCCATAGTCCAGGGGTGAACTACTCACACATCAATCCGGAGGCGATCATGGTGATGAAGAGTCCTTCGGGAGATGATTCCCCTCTCCGGCAGGGTGCCGGAGGCGATCTCCTGAATCCCCCGAGATAGGATTGGCGGCGGCGGCGTCTCCGGGAAGGTTTTCCGTATTGTGGCTCTCTGCATCGGGGTTTTCGCGACGAAGGTTTTAAGTAGGCGGAAGGGTAGGGTTGGAGGCGGCGCGAGGGGCCCACACCATAGGGCGGCGCGGGCCCCCCTCTGGCCGCGCGGCCCTATGGTGGCGGCGCCTCATCGCCCCACTTCGTAACCCTTTCGGTCTTCTGGAAGCTTCGTGAAAAAATAAGACCCTGGGCGTTGATTTCGTCCAATTCCGAGAATATTTCCTTTGTAGGATTTCTGAAACCAAAAACAGCAGAAAACAGCAACTGGCTCTTCAGCATCTCGTCAATAGGTTAGTGCCGGAAAATGCATAATAATGACATAAAGTGTGTGCAAAACATGTGAGTATCATCATAAAAGTAGCATGGAACATAAGAAATTATAGATACGTTTGGGACGTATCAAGCCTCCATCGACGAAAAGTTCCATCGCGGCGGCCATTGCAGAACCCATCTAGGGAGGGTTCCGAAGCTCTTCTCGGCACCCTGCCGAAGGGGGAGATCATCACCGGAGGTTTCTACATCGCCATGCACGCCTCCAAAGTGATGCGTGAGTAGTTCATCTCTGGACTATGGGTACATAGCAGTAGCTAGATGGTTTTTTCCAATTTGTGCCTCATGTTTAGATCTTGTAAGCTGCCTATCATGATCAAGATCATCTTTATGTATGTAATGCTACATGTTGTGTTTGCTGGGATCCGATGAATATTGAATACTATGTTGAGATCATTTATATACTTGTCATATGTTATTTGTGATCTTGCATGCTCTCCGTTGCTAGTAGATGCTTTGGCCAAGTATGTACTTGTGACTCCAAGAGGGAGTATTTATGCTCGATAGTGGGTTCATGCCTCTAGTTTTCTGGAAGAGTGACAATAACTTCTAAGATTGTAGATGTGCTGTTGCTACTAGGGAGAAAACAACAATGTTTTATCCGAGGATAATTCTATTGTTTACTTTATACACAATGCTTAATGCGATAATCTGTTGCTAGCAACTTAATACTGAAAGGGGTGCGGATGCTAACCGGAAGGTGGATTATTAGTCATAGATGCAGTTGGATTACGGTCTATGTATTATGTTGTAATGCCAAACAAATCTCATAGTAATCATCTTGTCATGTATGGTCTTTATTCTGTCAATTGCCCAGCCGTAATTTGTTCACCCAACATGTTGTTTATCTTTATGGAGAGACACCTCTAGTGAACTGTGGACCCCGGTCCTTTCCTTTACACTGATAAAATCATCCTGTTCTGTTTACTTACTGCAAGCACTGTTCTCATACTGTTCCACTGCAAACATCTCTTTCCACACCATACGGTTAACTCTTTGTTATCAGCAAAACCAGTGAGATTGACAACCTCACTGTGAGTTAGGGCAAAGTATTGCGATTGTATTGTGTGCAGGTTCCACATTGTTGCCGACGCCGTAGTGCGCCCTGCCACAAGTCAGCCTAGCAACACCTTCAGAAGTCACTCCTTTCTCCTACTGGTCGATTAAACCTTGGTTTCTTACTGAGGGAAAACTTGTTGCTGTGATCATCACACCTTCCTCTTGGGGTTTCCCAACCGCTTCCACAACCGCAACCAAGATTGTCTGGCGCCGTACCTGGAGCACCATCAAGATTTTCTGGCGCCATTGCCGGGGAGAAAGAGGATTTCTGCAAGGGGAGTCTCTCACCTCCAATCTCTTTACTTTGTTATAGTTTTGCTTAGTTTACTTTACTTTATCTTGTTTGCTTCTTTATATCAAAAACACAAAAAAAAATTAGTTGCTATTATAGCTTTTATTTCTGTTGTTCTATTTAAATCTTGCTAAAATGGGTACTCCTGAAAACACCAAGTTGCGTGACTTTACTAGCACAAACAATAATGATTTTATTTGTACACCTATTGCTCCACCTGCTCCTGAAGCAGCTTTCTATGAAATTAAACCTACTTTGTTAAATCATGTTATGAAAGAGCAGTTTTCTGGTGTTAGTACTGATGATGCTGCTTCTCACCTTAATAACTTTGTTGAACTTTGTGAGATGCAAAAGTATAAGGATGTAGATGGTGACATTATAAAACTGAAATTATTTCCTTTCTCTTTGAGAGGGAGAGCTAAAGATTGGTTGCTATCTTTGCCTAGAAATAGTATTGATTCTTGGATTAAATGCAAAGATGCTTTCATTGGAAAATATTATCCTCCTGCTAATATTGACATGTTGCTCAAGCTTGGGAAAGAATGAAATCTTTGGTAAAGAATTGTCCCACTCATGGACTGACTAATTGGATGATCATCCAAACTTTTTATGCACGACTGAATTTTTCTTCAAGAAATCTTCTGGATTCAGCTGCTGGAGGTACCTTTATGTCCATTACTTTGGGGGCTGCAACAAAGCTTCTTGATGATATGATGATAAATTATTCCGAATGGCACATCGAGAGAGCTCCACAAGGTAAGAAGGTAAATTCTGTTGAAGAAACCACCTCCTTGAGTGATAAGATTGATACCATTATGTCTATGCTTGTTAATGGTAAAGCATATGTTGATCCTAATAATCTTCCTTTAGCTTCTTTGGTTGCTCAAGAAGAGCATGTTGATGTGAACTTCATTAAAAGCAACAATTTTAACAACAATGCTTATAGGAATAATTTTGGTAGCAATAATTATAGGCCATATCCTTCTAATAATGGTAATGCTTATGGCAATTCTTATGGTAATTCCTATAGCAACAATAGAAGTGCACCCTCTGATCTTGAAGTCATGCTTAAGGATTTTATTAGTAAACAAACTGCTTTTAATAAATCTGTTGAGGAAAAGTTTGGCAAAATTGATATTCTTGCTTCAAAAGTTGATAGCCTTGCTCTTGATGTTGAATTTCTTACATTGAAAGCTATGCCTCTTGATGTTAAAGAAAGCAAAACTTTGAATGCCATTCAAGTTAGAATTAATGAAAATGTTAGGATGATGGCGGAATTGCATGCTAGGTGGGAAAGAGAGGATGAAATTGCTAGAAATAATAATATGACTAAAGTTTGTACCATCACCACCACTAGTAATACTGAAACATCAAATGCTAGCAAGCCTCCTACTATTAATGGTAAAATAATTGGTGTAGGAAAAGTCCCCACTCCTTCTACAAAATTGCCTAGAATCGCTGAAACTGTTTCTGATAAGAGCGCTGAAATTTTTCGTAATATGGGAAACAATAGTCCTTTTACCTTTGATAATAATGACTTTGATTTTGATGGTTGCAATATCTCTGAAGTAATTAAGTTCCTACAAAAGCTTGCTAGAAGTCCTAATTCTAGTGCTATAAATATGGCTTTTACAAAGCATATTACAAATGCTCTCATACAAATTAGAGAAGAAAAGTTAAAACATGAAGCTTCTATTCCTAAAAAGTTAGAAGATGGTTGGGAGCCCATCATTAAGATGAAAGTAGATGACTTTGATTGCAATGCTTTATGTGATCTTGGTGCAAGTATTTTCGTTATGCCTAGAAAAATCTATGATATGCTTGACTTGCCACCGTTGGAACAATGTTATTTGGATGTTCATCTTGCTGATATTGCTAAAAAGAAACCTTTGGGGAGAGTTAATAATGTTCTTATTATGGTTAATAATAACTTTGTTCCTGTTGATTTTGTTGTTTTGGATGTTGAATGCAATGCTTCTTGTCCTATTATTTTGGGAAGACCTTTTCTTAGAACTGTTGGTGCTACTATTGATATGAGAGATGGGATTATTAAATATCAATTCCCACTCAAGAAAGGTATGGAACACTTCCCTAGAAAGAGAAAGAAGTCACCTTTTGATTCTATTATTAGAACAAGTTATGATGTTAATGCTTCTTTACTTGGTAATACTTGATACAAACACTTTCTGCGCCTAGCTGAAAGGCGTTAAAGAAAAGCGCTTATGGGAGACAACCCATGTTTATTTTCTGTAATTTTTCTTTTATTGAGTCTTGGAAGTTGTTGCCTCTGTAACAACCTCTCCTTATCATTTTTATTTCATTTTTGTGCGAAGAGTAGCCTCTAATAGGAAGAAAGTAAGATTTGGGGAAGTTGCTGTCCAGAAACAGATTTTATGATATTACCAAAAAAATTCGTACTCCCAGCCAGAACGTAATTTTGAGCTGTCAATTTTTGAGCATATGCCCCGGGTTATTATCTAACTTTCGTTAGTTTTGTACTTTTCGATTTGAGTAACACAGGATTTTCGAAAAAATCGATCTTCACCTGCTGTTCTGTTTTGACAGATTTCTACCACTATTTGCATTTGCCTCTTATTCTCTTTCTTTTTGAGTTCTTTTGAGAGAAAGCGCTTTTTAAAGAAGTTGCTACAGTAGCTAATATTATAATGGATGTTTGATACATGTTAGAGCTGAATACAAGTAGATTTGTTATTTTGATTGCACTAATGCTGCTAATGAGAATTGTGTGAAGTTTTGTATGAAGGAAGTTTTCAAGTGTAGGGAGAGAAGAATTATATGATGAGATGAAGAATGGACAAAAGCTCAAGCTTGGGGATGCCCATGTCACCCCAAGAAATATCCAAGAGGTACGGGCATCCCCTTCTTCATCAACAAAGCAACAGGTCATCTTTCTGTGCGCTATATTTTTATTGCTTCATATGCTATGTGTTATTCTTGGAGCGTCTTTATTTTTGTTTTTAGTTTTCTTTTGTTTTGTTTGCTGTAGAATAAGGTTGGATCCCAGCATATTTGTTTTGGAGAATGACACACTCCGTTTTAATTGCATAGAACACTCTAGTTTTCACTTTTACTGTTCTGCAAGTGTTCTAGTTTGCTAGTACTGCGTTTAGCTCTGGTTTCTTCAATTTTCTTTTGTTCAGAGCTTGTTAGTTTTCTTTATTCATGTATGATTAGCTCTCTGGTCCGTATTGATTATTATCCATGAGAGTTGTTTCAAATAAATTGATTGGTGTTGGAGATGAGTAAAATGTTTCATGCTTATAGTGATGCAAAATGAAGCTTGTCTAGACTGTGGCATAGACTTTGGCATGTCATGTTGGATGTTATTCTTATTATATGCTTAGTAGTTATTGTTGTAGCATGACTTGTCTCAAATAGCTGAGAGTGCTTAGTGTGCCATTGAAAGAATCATGTGTTGTTTCTATCATAAAAAGCATAATATTGTGGTATTCTCCTTTGATGCTTTATTGGGTTGACTTGGCACATGCTTACACCATGTTATGACTAACTACCAGTCAACTAAAGCCTTTAAGATCATTTAGTTTTTTGACTTGTAATATCACTTTACGCTTTAATTAATATTGTTTTGTCACTATGCATGATTATGGCCATTATTGCTCTCTTAGTTGGTCGCTCCCAGTCTTTTGCTAGCCTTCACATGTACTGAGTATGAGCTCTACTCGTGCATCCAACTCCTAATAACCAAAGTTTGCCAATTGTGTCCACCATATCTACCTATTAGCATTATTGCTATTCCAAAGTATATTCATCATGTTTTTATCTATCTTTCAAATTAATTATGAGAAAATTAGTTAGTAAAGCTCTCACGAACTTGATGGCACATTTACTTTCTTGCACTTAATAAACTTGAACCATTGTGACTATCTTATGTAGATTATATGCTTACAAGTTGTAAGATGGGAATTAGCACAACCATGCTTTCATGGGGCACTCTTTCAACATTGCACTTATTCTTATTTAGTTGATGTCATGATCTTTTGTTTATGGATGCCTATCGATGCGAAATAAAATGGAAACTTGTAAGTCCATGGAGTTTGTATATGTGTTAGAGAAACGCTGGGCCGCTAACCTAAGCCATGCATCATTCATGGTGGAAGTTTACAGCATTCCATAGTGAGTATTCTGTGAAGCATCTTTAATAAAAAAGCTATACCCATAGTAAATAAAAGGATTGCTGAGATGCTCATTGTCTGTTTGTCTTGTCATTTTGGTGTGGGATTGCTCTTATATGAAAGAGTACTTCCATATCATGGGGCAAGAGGTACCCCTGCTGCGTTCTTAATGATACATGTATAATTACAATGACAAGAACTTATTTGGGACCTAAGTTGAGTAGCATGAGGTGTAGGTACTCGTATTCAAGGGGCATGAGATTTTCGACTTATGATTTGTCAAGCATATGACTCATTTTTGCCCTCACATTAACTTTAACCATTCAAGATGCTTATGATAGGGGCAATGAGAGCTCAAAGCTAATAAGTACCATACCTTTTTGAAAGCTCTATAAAAATTGTTAATTCTTACTTCCCTCTGTGAAAGGGCCTTTCTTTTACTTTTATGTTGAGTCTTCATCTTCTTGCTTTATGCACCAATTAAGAGAGCATAGTTGTCATTCTTAGTATAATGTGTATAGTCCCAAGACTTATTGATTGATTCATGATTATGCTATTGCTTGTTCTTAAATTACTTGTATCTAGTCACCCTTTGAACTTTAAAGGTGTCCTGGCATTTATGTTTTGCTATTCCATGAAGGACAAGCTGAGTACCACTTTGCTATGTTTTCTCTATGCTCAAAAACATACAGTTGCTTTCATTGCATAATTATTCATGATTCTTTGTTTGAGTTACTTTTCATGTTATAACATAGTTGCTAAGTTCTATTGTTAGAATTATATCTATCATGCCTATGTTTAGAGTACTTTGATCCCAACTTACAATGCTTTACAATAGTTTGATCAAGATTGTGTTGGCTGCATGTCACCTCAAAAAATATTTTTGTTATCACTTACCTACTCGAGGACGAGCAGGAGTTAAGCTTGGGGATGCTTGATACGTCTCAAACGTATCTATAATTTTTGATGCTCCATGCTTGTTTTACACCAATTCCACTATGTTTTACTTACACTTCGTTGCACTTTTATACATTTTCCGGCACTAACCTATTGACAAGATGCCACAGTGCCAGTTCCCTGTTTTCTGTTGTTTTTGGTTTCAGAAAAGTTGTACAGGAAATATTCTCGGAATTGGACGAAACAAAAGCCGAAGTGCCTAAATTACCGAAACGAAGACGGAGTCCAGAGGAGAACCGCAGGGGCGCCACAGGGCGGCCACGCCATGCCTGGGCGCGGCCCCACCCCTGGTCGCGCCTAGGGGTGGTGTGGGCCCCCCAGGCACCCCACCGACCTATCTCCTCCGCCTATTTATTCACGATCTCGGGAAAACCCTGAATACCCGAGCATCCATCCACGAAAAGTTCCGTCGCGGCCGCCATCGCCGACCCTAGCTCGGGAGGGTTCTGAAGCTCTTCCCGGCACCCTGCCGGAGGGGGAGATTATCACCGGAGGCCTCTACATCGCCATGCCCGCCTACAAAGTGATGCGTGAGTAGTTCATCCCTGGACTACGGGTACATAGCAGTAGCTAGATGGTTGTCTTCTCCAATTTGTGCCTCATGTTTAGATCTTGTGAGCTGCCTATCATGATCAAGATCATCCTTATGTAATGCTACATGTTGTGTTTGCTGGAATCCGATGAATATTGAATACTATGTTGAGATCGTTTATATACTTGTCATATGTTATTTGTGATCTTGCATGCTCTCCGTTGCTAGTAGATGCTTTGGCCAAGTATGTACTTGTGACTCCAAGAGGGAGTATTTATGCTCGATAGTGGGTTCATGCCTCTAGTTTTCTGGAAGAGTGACAATAACTTCTAAGATTGTAGATGTGTTGTTGCTACTAGGGAGAAAACAACAATGCTTTGTCTAAGGATAATTCTATTGTTTACTTTACACACATTGCTTAATGCGATAATCTGTTGCTAGCAACTTAATACTGAAAGGGGTGCGGATGCTAACCGGAAGGTGGATTATTAGTCATAGACGCAGTTGGATTACGGTCTATGTATTATGTTGTAATGCCCAAACAAATCTCATAGTAATCATCTTGTCATGTATGGTCTTTATTCTGTCAATTGCCCAGCTATAGTTTGTTCACCCAACATGTTATTTATCTTTATGGAGAGACACCTCTAGTGAACTGTGGACCCTGGTCCTTTCCTTTACACTGATAAAATCATCTTGTTATGTTTACTTACTGCAAGCACTGTTCTCATACTGTTCCACTGCAAACATCTCTTTCCACACCGTACGGTTAACTCTTTGTTATCAGCAAAACCAGTGAGATTGACAACCTCACTGTAAGTTGGGGCAAAGTATTGCGATTGTGTTGTGTGCAGGTTCCACGTTGTTGCTGACGCCGGTAGTGCGCCCTGCCACAAGTCAGCTAGCAACACCTTCAGAAGTCACTCCTTTCTCCTACTGGTCGATTAAACCTTGGTTTCTTGCTGAGGGAAAACTTGCTGCTGTGCTCATCACACCTTCCTCTTGTGGTTTCCCAACCGCTTCCACAACCGCCACCAAGATTGTCTGGCACCGTACCTGGAGCACCATCAGATGCCGGTGAAGAGGAGATCGTGGAGAAGCGAGATGGTGCTGGAGATCGTGCGTGGAGGAGCTCTGTGGCGACGGAGTGCGGCGGCGGCGGCAGCTGGTGATCGTGGTGGAGAGGAGATCGTGGAGCACGTGGAGATCGTGGAGGAAGGTCCCAACAGCCTATGCCATACGGTATACGTACGGGCGTATACGGGTTCGAGCTTGGATATGGGTTTGCCGGGCTTTTGAGCCCAAACTCAGTTTCGGGAGGGGGGAGGGTTGTACTAGAGCACACGCCATATATCAATTGGCTTGTGAGATTTTGAAGGCCGAATGGTACACAAGTCGTGTTAATTAAATTTCCTCCTAATTTTTTCGTCTTGGATCTAACAAACACGATGAGGACATATGAACTGAACCTATCATATGAATTGAGCAAACAAGGCCGCCCGGCCAATAGGAAAAATATAAATTGAAAATGGTAGATGGATCAGTGCACCACATGGGCACAAAATTAATTGAGATCATATTTTATCATTGAAGGGACATGCACATATAATAATGCTCTATTTTATTACTTCCTCCGATCTACATTACTTGATGCTAAAGTGAATGTATCTACAATTAAAATGTATCTCGCATACATCTATATTGACATCAAATAATATGAATTGGAGGGTTTACAAAAACATTCCTTGTTTTGTTTCAATGTTTGTATGTGTGTTCTAATATCATTTCAAACCACCTCCTCATGTTCAAAAGCCAAAGCAGAATTGGGGCTCGGTCCTAGTAGAAAGGAAAAAATACAAGGACAAACATAGGAGGGAGAACCACGATGGAAATTGCTACAGAAATCAAGAAAGTCTGGAGATACCAAAATCTGCTCATCAAGGTATTATTCTGAATTTTTCTGATGTTCTCTAGAATAATAAGTTTCTTTCATTTGCTAAAGTAATTGATATTGACATCTCTGATGTACAATGCCACTCTAGTGAAAATTCAATAGAAGTAGATACTAATGTGATTTCTTGTACTTCTGCTAGTAGTAGCCTAAGTTCTAAATAGCCGGCTATAGCATCTTGGCTATAGTCTTTCAGGAGGAATCCCGCTACGGCTAGAGGCTACTTAGGCTAAAACAAGATAGCCGCTAATAGCCTCACAAAGTTGATTCAGCCCCAATTTAGCCCCTTAACCAATAAGCTTCCCGCTCAGCGGCACAAAATTTTGGACCCAAATATTCGTGCCCAATCTTATTTGGGTTAATTGGATCTATGACATCCCTATTTTTACCAGTTGGAGATATGCCATTACAAAAACTAAACTTGGCAATATGCCACTACAACTTCTTTATACCTCTAACTACGCCATTTAATCCAATATCAGTCCACATACAACATCTATACTCGTGTATATATATTTGTACTACCGTACGGACACGTAAAGAAGAGGGGAAAAAAAGAATCACACCAAATTCCTCTGCTTTAGTGAACCACTTCATCTCCACCAGAATTCCGGCGTCGGCGACTCCATGGATAAGCAGGTTCCAGCAACGAGCTCCTACGACCTCGCGCGAGGGAGGGCCACCATCAGCGAGCGCGCGAACTACTCCGTCCACGGACCCTCCGGCCGCCGCGTCGCGGGGGGGGGCGCAGGCGCTGAGGCCCTCAGCAGCGGCCGCCTAGGTCGCCTGCTGCGTCGGCGAGCTGCTCCAGCCACCGGAGAACCCGGCCGCTGCCGTCCCCGTGCTAGGGATTTGCTGATTTGGGTTCGTCCACGCGCTGTGTGAATTTGGTCAGGGGAATCTCATGCGGTTCCTTTTTCCCTTATTCTTCCATGTACGTATGGGCCAGAATACATGTCTGGATGTATTTACCGAAGTATAAAGCTGTATATGGACTTGTATTGGAAGAAATGGCATAGCTAGCTAGAGGTATTGACAAGTTGGAGTGGCATATTTCAAAGTTTGGTTTTTGTAATGGTATATCTCCAACCGGTGAAAATTATAATGACATAGATCCAATTAACCCATCTTATTTCTCAACCAAAATCAATCGCCCGCCTAACCCTGTCCCAAAATCCTCACTTCCTCCTTTTTTTCTTAAGTTGTTACTAGTTAATATTGTAATATGTGGACAAAACTATGTCTAGAACTTTTTTTTATTCATATCTCTTATGTGACTTTGTTAATATGTTATGCATCTATAAATTATTGATATATACTGTACAAATATATTGCAAGAGCGGTGTGCGTGAAGGTTCGTAGCTTAATTTTCGGAATTGTTTAGCTGGTGCGGCCAAATCGTGTGACGTTCCTGCGTGCATAAGGTAAACCCTTTTGCTAATTCCAGGTTGACCTGGAATTAAGTTAGTTCCAGATCAATTCGACAACCGTTAGATTTGCATCGTGATTTGTGCATACGAGAATTACACATGGATGTGTAATTGCACATGTATGTGCAATTGCATAACCTTTGTTCTAGTTGCACGTGAATTACACATGAAACCAGGTGACCGAGAATTAAGCTAATTCCTGGTTGACCGGGAATTAGCCGTGTCCGCTAAGGTAAACGCTTTGCCGAGTTAGCGAAAAATATGTTCGGCAAAGATTTCGTCGAGTATTTTGTAGCCTTTACCGAGTATTTTGTAACCTTCACCGAGTATTTCTCATACTCGGCAAATAGTGGTTTTCCTATAGTACGGTTTTTCTTTTCGCGGTCTTTGTACAATGCCTATATTACTTGCATGTTTCGAGACAAGTAAATAAATGATATAGAAGGATTATTTATGTCACCACGAGGCCTTTTGAGAGTATGCAACTTGGACTTGCTAACCTCGTTCGTTGTCAGTCTTGCTTTTGGCACGATTAGGAGAGGTACGTATGGTACACGTTGCTTAGCGTTGAAAACGAGACATAACACGTCCGGTTGCTGGTACCACTTTCCCCTCTTCTTTCTTGCAGTTTCATGGCTGAAACAGTTTGCAGGCAAGTGCAAGACTAGCGCAGGAAACAAATAAATAGATACTACTAACATTTGTTCAGAAATTCAGTTAAGATCACTCAGGCAAGGCACATTTAAAACACACGTACTACAGTAATACTAGTAGAGATTCAGGGAAATTCAGACAAGGCAACTGGGTGAGGCATGAATCAGCAGCTAGGATATACAAAGGCACATCTAGGCATCCAACATGGTAGAACTCCTACTAATTAATGGTCTACATCACATCGATCAACAAAAACAGGCATGCATCTGGCCCCAGCTTAATCAAAGATATGGGTGGAGTAGAGGTACAATTAAGTAGAGCGAGGAAGACCAGATCAGAGGAATTCCCCGCCGGGGAATCTGCCGGAAAACGCCATGGCGAGGATGAGGACGGCGAGGTAGAGCAGGAGGAGGGAGAGCTTGGTGGTGAAGACGGCGAGGAGGAGCTTGAGCAGGAACACCACGAGCAGCAGGTTGAAGAGCAGCGTCAGCAGCACCTCCACCCCCTGAGCCATATCACGGTCGGATGCAGGCGAGATCCGCTGAGACGTCAAGATGACTGCAAATCAGAGGAAGCAACGAAATTTTCGATAGGACGAGAGATTGCTTTTTTTATTCGGATCGAATGCTAAGCACACTGTGTGGATTGTTTTGATTTGGTTTGATCTGATCTATTTCCTACGTGCCATGAAACATGTCAAAAGTTTGTCTAAATTCAAACAGATCTAAATACTATTTAGTTCTTAGATACATTCAATGTTGGATAAACTTCGGACATGTTTAATGGGACATAGGGAGTATTTTGTTTCACGGAAGAGCTCAAACAAACCATCGCCTCTCACTGATCGATCAATCGATCAATAAATCAATCTCGGGCGATTCTGATTGGGCGACGATCTCCTCCTTCTCCTCCTCCTCTATCTAGCCACCCTGTCCTCCATGGATCTCCTACTTCATTAGTAAATGTTGGCATTGGTGCAAACGCAGCTTCGAAATTGGGGCTTAGAGCATCTGTACCGGCGTACAATAAACAGGCGCATACAAGTGCGCCCACAATATCTTATTAGGTACGCCGGCATCTCCTCTTTCAATTTGGGATGTGTTAACACGTGGGCGCTCCTGATAGGAAACACCCAAAAAAATTGAACAAATAAATTTAAATAAATTGCAAAATTCCATTCAAAATTAGGTATATATACAAAAGTTTGAATGAAATTTAAACTGAACTAAACTAAACTCAAATAAAGTAAACCCTACTCTACTGGCTCGTCGGCCGAGACGCGCGACGAGCCTGCCTTGTCGTCCGGTCGCGCTGCACCGTCGGTCGAAAGCACTTGCTCTCGGATCCTCCGGTCGCGTTGCGCCTTGAATGAGGCCCCCTGGAACTGCTGCTCGGGGCCCCACTTCGCCTCCTCCCCGAAGGATCGGCCTCCGCGTCTGCTATGAACGTCTCGTTCCACTCGTCAAACTCGGAGTCGTTGAAGAAGTCGTCCAAGTTGAAGTCCGGCAGCTCGAGCTCGTCGTCGGACTGTGGCGGCTCCAGCTGCGGCGGTGGCTGCGGCGCCGCCGCTAGCGTGCGGCCGTTCCGTCCTAGCATCGAGTATGTGGTGAGGATCCGACGCGGCATTGTGGATATTGTGGAGGAGAGTGTGGCGGAGATGAGCAGAGAGGACGTGCTAAATAGAAGGACACGGTCGGTGTGTGTATTTATGGCAGCGGTATCCAAGGTGTCACCACATGGGAACCGGTGGGTTTATTAAAGACATTGATCCGCCGCTAAGAATCTGAGGCGTCGCATTAAAGAGGGATCCGCCAATATAGTCGCTGCCATGCCGGTCCCACCCCTGAAACCCGACGTGGCACGGGGCGCCTGCGTGTCCGTTCGGCATTCTCAGAAAAGGAGCCGGAAAGGGGTTACCGACATTTTTATTGAGCTTCCAAACCAGCCGGCTACTTTTAAAACACGTCGGTGTGGGTTAAAAAAACAACGCCAGATCCCGATAAAACTATTGAGGTCACTGTAGAGATGTCGGTGGAGATGCTTTTATCGTGGTTGTGTTGGAGACGCCCTCTTGCTTCGCAGTCTTGTACGCTGATGGGATTATAACCACACGCAATGGAGGTGCCCCTCCGTCCTTTCGGGGACTACCTGGCCGTGGCCAAGCTGTTTGACGAAATGTTGTAAAGGACATTGTGTCCTCAACGTCCATGATCGGGTGTGCCTGGCGGTTGACTCCGCGGTGCGGGCCATGCGCCTCTTCAGGGGCATGCTTGTCTCCAACAAGGGCAATGTCACGATGCTGGATCCGGACAGTGTCGTCCTCATCGCCGCATGGAAGGTGTTTGAGTTGGTCGTCTAAATTCTACAAGGACGTGGTCTCCTAAACACCTTGCTGTCAGGCACATCCACGCTGCACGCTGCACTGAGGCGCTTGAGCTGGTTCTTGCTGAATGGTGGCGATGTCAGTTTCAATGACACAACGATGTGGTGCTGCTGCAGCTGCGCAAGAAGCTTGAAATGTGAACTTAGTGTTGAGGGAGCTCCTCAGCAATGCCCACCAAGAGGGGCTTAGGGTTGACGGAATCCTGCAGGCTAACACGAGACATCGAATACCAAACAAACGGGGAAAGAGATTTTACCCAGGTTCGGGGCACTCGGTGAGGTAAAACCCTTACTTCATGCTTGTCTGATCTTGATTTATCGAGTAAAAAAGGTTACAATGGGGTAGCCGATAGACTACTATGATCGTCTCACCGGGAGGCGAGGATTCTAGGGTTTGTGCTAAGTTGCCGTGATTCTACGTATTGTTCTTCTTCTTTTCTTGAGTTCGGCAGGCCCTCTCCTGGCCTTTATACAGTAGGCCAGGTCTCGAGAGTCCTATCCGAACTCGACTAGATTACATTGAGATCTAATCTAAACCTTCCTTAAACAATGACTTCTTGCCTTGTTCATCAAGAATTCATCTCCTGGTGGGTCTTCTCCGTTGCAACCGACGTTCGGGCCCACCTTGACCTTGGATAATCTTCGTGGGGCCCCAGTTGGGCCAAGGGAGGTAGACTAATGTCGAGTACCCGAAGGGTAATGCCCACATCACTTAGCCTCAGCCTTTGTACTGTATTAAAGTGATGCATACAGCTTTCCTTTATTTCATAGGGTCTAGTATTAAGTAGCAAATATCATAGTTTACAACTCATGGATTGCATACAAAAATGAACCAGCGAAACTAGATAAACAAAACTCTTCTATGCATCTTGTAGCTATTTAGTATGCAGCCAACCACACTACGGGAATTCCGGTCTATTGCAACAATATTTATTGCGACGACTCTCTTTCGTTGCAATAGACCGCAATATTACCCCGAATATCTCGTTTGTGGTAATAGCCTCCGCATATTGTCACAACAGAGTTTTGTCGCGCCAATTACCTTTTTTTTTGCAATAGAGTACACCTATTGCAACAAAATGCGATGTTGTTGCGATATGGTGGTGCTATTGCGACGGTAATGGGTTGTTGCGTGACCTCGTCATCTTGTTGCAATATAGTCTAGGTAATGCTACGAAAATAGAATTCGTGGAAATATACAAAAGGATATTGCAACATTTTTCCCATGTTGCCTTAGGTATTCATATTGTTGCAAAAAATTATTCTCGTATTGCAACAAAATACGTATTTGTCGCAATAGCGACTATTTTACCTCAACCCCATTTTGTTGCAATAATTATTGCTTATTGAGACAAATTATGGATCCGTGGTAATATCTAGAAGATATTGCAACAATCATGATTTTTTCATTATTTATTATTTTTTTCACGCGGTCTAATTAAATAAGGGTGTCCTAGTATAAAAAATCAGAAGGGTTATATTTTAGTCGTGGGAATCGCGGTCCACCCGTTGGATCTGGGGACCACTGTCCCATGGACACGGAAGTGAGAATGTCACAGTAGTACGCCGGTGGCTAAAAGCAGATGCAATGGGAGGGGCATATGCTACCTTCACCCAAAAAACATATTTCTAATTGTCAAAAAATTCCAACAAAATATTTTGCATGTATATCTTGGCAATCTATGTGCGTTCTTACGGTTTCGCGAAAAACTGATATTATTTGGGGTCGATGTAAAAAATATATATGTCTCATAAAAATCCTTATTTTTAGCACCAAGTTTTGTCTTTTTGATACAACCCAAACCACTTGTTGATTTTCATGGAGAAAATACCTTGTGCGCACGTAGCATGTGAAGATGTACATATATATGAATTTTTTGTTTGAAATTTTTTATCATTTCAAAATGTATCAAAGATGCATTTGAAAACAAAAGAAGCGTATTCACCCAGGAGTAAAAAACATCACTACCAGCCAATGGTCTTTACAAGACCTGTACACCCGGCAACAACATCCAATAACCGACAAGAACATTTGTTCCAAACTTTTGTTAGGACGAAGCGTCATCTTCTTTTTTGGGACGAAAAAGCAAAGCGTCGTGCATGCCATGCTTTTTTTAAAGAGAAGCAGGGCATCCTTTCATCATGCAGAGTTGGAGACAAGAAGCAACGAATATTGTTTTACAGAGAAAAAAGAGTCAGGCCGGTGTCCACACGGCCAAAGTCAGATATATATATGTAGATGGATCTCACCGATTAGAGGCTTCCTAATTTGCTCTGCCAGGTTACATACAGTTCTCGAGGAAAAACCCTTACGTGTCTGGATGATTGCATGATTGGGTGATGTAAGTTGTTGCTCCTTTTACCTGCTTATTACTCTCACATTTCATGCATATTAATGATGAGTGCTATATTATTGCATGCATTAATGATAATCATGTTCTGTAAATTCGATGTGACATAGTACTATGATAAAAGAAATTGTTTCACCATACTATGTGTGTCACTTTGATGTAGAGGCGAGGTTTTTCAAAAACAAAAAATGAAAAAATAGTTTGCCTTAATTACCTTGTTTAGCATGGATTTCCAAATTAAAGCGGTGTTCCAGTAGTGCATTTAGAGCATCCGCATTCTGGCCTTTTTCAGCCTCCATTGTTCATCCAAAAAGTTCGGCAAGTGTAGGTGATACATGATGCTGGGGAGACTAGAGGTGCTTGTGGCGTTTTGGAAAGCATGGGGCATCCAGTCGGCTGTGCTACTGAGCTTCGCGCTGCAGGTGACCCTACTGGTCATGGCTGATGTCCGCCGGCAGATGGAGTCCCGCTTGGTAAAGGCCATCCTTTGGTCAGCATATGTGCTGGCCGACACGACGGCGGTGTACGCCCTCGGCCATATGTCCGTGGCAAGTAGGTCGGCGGAGCATGAGCTTACAGCGTTCTGGGCACCATTACTGCTAGTGCACCTTGGCGGGCAGAACAACATCACCGCCTACGCCATCGAGGACAACCAGCTGTGGCTGCGGCACCTGCAGGTTCTGGGGGTGCAGGTCCTGGCAGCTTGCTACGTCCTCTATCAGTCTCCCATCCTCCACGTCCGGACCTTGCTCTTGCTCCAGCCGGCCACCATCCTCATGTTTGTGGTCGGTGTCCTCAAGTATGGGGAGAGAGTGTGGGCGCTCATGCGCGCCAGCAACGGTGCCAGCAGTAGCCTATCCGCAAGAAGCTACAGGGATTTCCACAAGAAGAAGCTGCCTTCCACTTGGTCGGAAGAAGCACCTGCACCTACACGCCCGGGACGGGGAGATACAACAGAAATCCTGCTCAAAGCATACCTCATGCTGGACGTTCCCAAGCAAATGTTCGAGGGGCCAACGCTGTACGTGCAGATCCATGATGCTTACCCCTGCGATGAAGGTGAAATCTCGCAGATGGTCGGCATGCAGCTCTCCATGATGTACGACCTCTTGTACACCAAGGCTGCGGTCGTGCACACCTGGTACGGCTGGTGCGTCCGAGTCGTCTCGCAGCTCTCCACCGTTGCTGCGCTCCTACTCTTCCATGCATCCACTGCCAATCTACTGCACGGTGGTTGCAGCAGAGTAGATGTTATTGTCACTTATGTCTTGCTAGGCGGTGCAGTCGTCCTGGAGACAATGTCCACGCTGAGAGCCGTTTTCTCCACCTGGACATGCGTGCTCCTCCAAGAACGTGGATGGCGTCAGCTTGCCCGCGTGCTCCAGATCCTTCCCCAGAGCATCAGGCAGGCAGTTCCCCCTCGTTTTTTTACACACACTCACACGTACATACATACGATATCAATCTGATATATACCAAATAAATATATTAATACCAGGTCTGCGGTGCGTGCAAGGTACTGGTCCGGATCCATGGGGCAGCACAACTTGTTCGGCCTCTGCACTCGCAGTAGCATCAACCTGGGCAGCAGAATCGCGAGATTGATGGGATACGAGGATTTGTGGGACTCCAGCTTCTACTCCTGGTCCATCTCCGTCTCACCGGATATCATCAACTGGGTGGTGAAACTGGTGTCCAAGAGCGAGGGGGTCGACAGAGAGGACCCAGATCACATTACAAACTCAAGGGGCCGGGGGGCGCTGAAGAGAGCTGACATGTACGCCGACCTCAACTGGACCGTGGAAATGGATTTGGATGAAAGCATCCTCGTATGGCACATCGCCACTCATGTCTACCTCAGTTGGTACATAAGGGAGGTAAAAGTGGACGACACTGCCAAGGCGACAGGGGAGCTCTCCTGTTACATGTTTTTCCTCCTCACCGTACGTCCCTACATGCTACCTTATCCTGTTAGTCGCCAAAGGTATGTACAGCTAGGCTATGACTTGATCATCTCAGGACAGGATCTATCGCGGTTGATACAAAACAAGGCCAACGCGCAGACCAGTATTACACTTCTGGAAACCGTCGGCAATAATACACTCAGTAAAGGATGTCAGCTTGCTGCAAATCTGATCCGCAGGGGTTCTGGAATGATATCTAAAATATGCGAAGTGTGGGTGGAGATGCTATGCTACACAGCATATCGTTGCAATGAGAATTCTCATGCCAAACACCTGAGCAATGGGGGTGAGATCATGACAGCCGTTGCCCTTCTCATGCTATACATGTCAAAGGGTATTATTAAGACAAGGGCAAGCTCCCACTGACCGGCACTCTTATTGTTTAGCATATACTACTAGCTACTCCCTCCGTTCAATAATTCGATCGTGTCCAAATTAGCTGTCGTAGTTGGTTGTTAATTTGCTTCGTATGGCTGCTGATTTATGAAGTATTTTTATGAGTTTTGAATTATGTTGCAAGACATCTTCTATAAATTTGAGTCAAATAGCTTTCTTGTGCCATCTTCTGTAGAACATCACCGTGGCTGATGTGGCGATGCATGGTGCTTCCGGTTTCCTCCAGAATTGTCTTACGTGCCAATTGGCAAGCTGATATGGAGCTTGATGATGTGCGAAAAATTATCGCCAGCATCGTGCATGCTCTCCTCCCATCCCGATGTGCGCACCATGTCCTGGCGCAAGGCCACAACTTTCTCCAGGGGTGTGGCGTACCGTGCCACCTCGTCACACGATGTCCGTTGCAGATTCGGTGAAAGGATTTGGTCTTCCCGCCTTCTTTCCAAGCACAAAATTTTCATGGTTTTGCTTATTGCCGGTCATCTTAGCACCCGCTGGTTCTGAAGACCTATTTTTTAGGTACGAGGGCAACACTAATGTCTGGAGTTCCATGTTGATGCATGTAAAAATGTATACATGAACTTTGTAGTTTATTGACACACATTCTCACATATTTGCAACATATATGATGTTATATCCATGTTTTATATTGATTTATGGGGATTTACTAGTGATCCCCTTTATTTGAGTTATAACTCCGCAGAACATGAAACCATGTTTTGTGTATTTTCCACTTCCAGTGATCTATACGGAGTCAAATTGAGCTAAGATTTCGGGGATGTCAATTTTTCACCACGAAAAACATCTAGAGCGCTTAGACCTCATGAGGGAGGCCATGGGGCCAAAAAGAGCATACGTGATGCGCCCAGTAATGGTGGGCATGCCATCCTACCTCTTTTCGTCTTCGGCCGTCCGTTTCTCCTGTTTCGCCCACGGACTCTGTTTGACCTAAAAACCCTATATATATGATCTCCCAGGGTTTCCTCGAGAGAGAGCCACCGTGAGACAGAAACAACAAAAAAGAGGTTGCAACAATGAAGATTGGAGGGGGAAACTCCGCCGGAGCCGCCGCCGGAGGGATTTCTACCTTCTCCAACATCTTCCACATCAACACCATGACGAAGATGGAGTAGTCCACCTCTTGACTATGGTTTGTGGCAGTAGCTTGATCTATTTCTCTCTTGTTCTTCCTAGATCTTAGTACCATATGTGCTTCCCAAGATGATTATGGTCATATATTTAATTCCTGTGTGGTGGATATTATTCTACGATATTGATATATGCGATTGGAATCTATTATGTGTGACATGTATTGATAGATGCATATTATGTACCCCGTTTTTAAGTGATTGTTCTGATCCAACTTGTATGCAAGAACATGTGTGGAGAGATGTGTATATTGGATGGAGTAGCATTGTTATAGTGATTGAATAGTGACACAAAATTCATGATCTATTATGGTTTTTACCTTTACCTTTGCTGAACCACTAGGGGTAAACAGAATGTATGTGCTATGTTTATCATGTGACAATTGTTGTAATATTGTTGAGTCAAGGTAGCTTATTTGATATTCAAACATCATGTCAAAATACTTAAAGCTATGCTCTATTAATTCTTAATACAAAATTGCTTGGATTTTTACCTTTCTTGTAGAGTATAAGCGAGATGTGTTGCATCATCTCCATGTGATGCCCATATGAATGTTTATCAAACACATATTGAAGTTTCACTAATATTATGTCACTGATGAATTATTAGTGTCCACTACAACTTAAAAAAGAGTAGAAAAGTGAACCCATGAACCCCGGTTCAATTTTAACCATAAGAAAGACCTTTCAAACACTTTTATCACATTATATATTTTCAGCAATTATTAAATCCGAAAATAAAAAATACTTGCTTTGATTAATTACAAACAAAACCCAAAAAACAACTATCTTATTACCATTTTTATCTAGTCTACTTAGTTTATTTACCTTGCATTACTTTACATATCTCTTTTGTTTGCAATTAATAATACTAAACCTTATGCTTAACACCCACAAAGTGGAGTTGGGGACCGAAGGCAAAACTTTATTTTGGAGGATTGTTGGAAGAAGAAAAATAGGAGATAACTATAAAGCTAATTCCCCGAGGGTTCGATAACCCTCGAGTCACCCTTCACTACAAAAAAAACTTGTTATCTACAACGGAAATTTTTGTCGGCTAAGGGGTGTTTTTCGTCGCCTATGAGTCTAAGGAGACGATATGGGTTCTGTGGTGCCCAAAAAAAAAATGAACATAAATCATGGAGGTCTCCTGTTAGTTTCATCAATAACACACTGGTATTTGGCAATCGCCTTTATTGAATCATATGTGCTCTTTTTCAACATATCAGCTACAGATCTTAGAGAAGCAATGCCATGTCTTTCTCTTTCTACATACAATACAACCTTTAGGTATTTATCATTTTAAATGAATGGTCTAGGTGGGCCGCTATGGGAGGATGCATCGGAAGAAAGGTCAGAACTTTTTTGGGGCCTCTTTTCTGATGAGAATTGCTTCATTACAACTGCATTCTGATAATATTGCAAAAATAATTAAAACAATGAACTATACAAACATGTATTACGCATTGTCGATATCAGATAGTCACAAGTAGTAGAAATAAGCATAAGATAATGTATAAAACATGTACTAAGCGCAGACTTACATTACATCGTTGCACAGGCTCACTACGGATCCTTCTCTTTCGTGCGAGACTCTTGGTCAACATTCCTGGCACTGAACTTTTTTGGTGCATATCTTCTAATGAGGATTTCTTAATTAAAACTGCATTTTGATAATATTGCAAAAAATAGTTACAACAATGGACTATGCAAACATTTATTATGCAATGTAGATATCAGATAATCACAGGTAGCAGAAACAAGCACAAGATAATGTATAAACATGTACTAAGCACAGATTGGCTCACTGCATGTCCTTCTCTTGGATGCACGAGCATGCCTGTCATTTTAGGCTCATCCATTAGCTGAAATTCTAGTTCTCCTGCTCCATTCTCCTTAATCTGCGTTAGATATCACATTTAAGATCAAGTCAGCTGGTTTCAAAGAACAAAAACAGTTGAGCTACCAAATGAATACACTAATATTTACTAGATATCAGATTTAAACTAGCTAGATGTTTCATTGCATGAGATAAAAAAATTCAGATATTCAGATTTAGAGTAGGCATGAATATAACTGTAATGTCAAGGATTTCCACTTAAAGTAAACTGGCTTTAAGAATGACCAGATATCAGATTCAAAGCAGCTTCACAGTTTCTCCCAAGACAAGCATATCAAATATGCAGAAACAAAGTAAAGCATGAATTGCATAGTTATGGCAAGGTTTTAAGTGTTATTCTCCGGCAGAAGAAACAATGCACATAACAGATATCAGGTTCAAAAAGCAGCTTCACAATTGCTCCCAAGACAAGCATATCAAATAGGCAGAAACACAGTAAAGCATGAATGACATAGTTATGGCAAGATTTTAAGTGTTAATCTTTGGAAGAAGGAACAATGCATACAAATTATAGATAATAGCAGTAGTAAACTGCCACAATTACCAACCAAGAACTCAAATTTCAACCTTCACTGGTGTCACCATTGTTAATGTTGGAGGTTCTAATGGTGGTTCGCATGATCAATCCCTTGACAAAAATAACATTGACAAGTTAGTCTACGATAATACAAAGACGAGACATGCACGCAACAATAAATATACAAGCTACACGACAACAACATTTGTGAAAAAATAGCTATAAGCTAATAACGTGGTATAAGAGCAAGCAGATTGGAAATGCACATAGCATGTGATTATAAAAGAAGTGCGACAATAGCTGGTAGGGAAAAATAGTACACCACCAGAAAAGCTGACTTGGGTCTCCCATCCACATCGGCCGTAGTGCAATAGTGGTGCCGCAACACCGAGTGATTCTAGTACCACAACACAGGAAACCACCAAAGTAATAGAGGGCTCTCTATGAACAATAAATGGTAGTGTATTTCTATGAATTTACCTGTGTTTTCAAATACATAGCTAGCTTGTCACCTGCTTTCCTATTATATTCCTATAAATTTAGTTTTCGTTTGCTTTTCCTATCCCGTGTTCCAAGCATACGTGCCCTCAATTTTGGGTTTTGAGTTCCTCGATTATTTTCATAATTTCTACATGGATCTTTTTTCGTCAAAGAACGATGATAAATTACTACAATGGTGTCTGCTCTTCGTAGCTTCAGAGAAAAAATAATGGACACTCAGACGGCTTCCATTCCGGACCGCATCCTACACTTCACCGTCCGGAGACGGCTATTATTCCAGACAGCCTCGAATACTTTGTTGTTTTGAGACATATATTATTCCAGACCACTAATAGTTCTAAAATAGTGTAAATAATAAGCAGGAGGGTAATTCAAACTCACTCATAACAGCGATGACACATACACATGATTCAGCAGTCATAAATTATACATAGATTAGGTGAAGTATCCGTCCATAACATTAACATATTAGCCATAGTTGCAGAGAAATTCGTACACACTCAAACTAGAAGTGCATACAACAAACTTATTGCAATCCAGACATACAGTGCATCAAACGGTCTAGAAGATATACTTAGTACTGTAGTTAACACTTAGCATTGCATTCACATTGGCCTAGAAGGCTCTCAACCAGAATATGTCGCTCTCCATCATATCTCTCGTGGAAGCAGAAAAGGACATTGTCCTCCTCATTTAAGTAGAAGTTGCTCACAACCTAGTCCTATCCTGTTGTCAAGATTGCATTGTTTAAACCATCTCCCATCTTCATCGTAACATTCCATGGCTTCTTGTTGGCCATGTGTGAAACATGGACATCAACAAGATCACGAAGGAAATTTTTTAGGTACCCATATGTGAACCCAGTTCCAAATGTTTGTGGTACAGAGAATTGAAGAATGAGCATACTTCTACTTATTAAATTAAATATCACAAGCTTGTTCATGTTGAAGAAAATATCATGATCATCATATCAGCTTGCACCTCTATCGCATGACAGATGAATAGGTCATTTTGTACCTCTTGCACCTCTTTCTCATGACAGATGAATAGGTCATTTTCTAGAGATAGTAGTTGATTTTTGGTGGAAAATCGGGATCACACGAATCCAAAAGTCCCATGTCACTACAAAAAAGTCGTTATCTACGATGGAAAAAAATCGTCGGCTAAGGAGTATTTTCAGGGTTAATGAGTCTTGATGACCCACAAGTATAGGGGGTGTATCGTAGTACTTTCGATAAATAAGAGTGTCGAACTCAACGAGGAGCAAAAGGTATTGACGAGCATTTTTGATCAAGGATTCATTGTAAACACTAGCAAACAGGTTTTCAGGGGTATTTGGTATTGCAAATGAATAAAGTACGAGTAAATAAAAGACAGTAAGAATAATTGCAGCGAGTGGCCCAATCCTTTCTAGAGCAAAGGACAAGCCGGTTGTGTTACTTATTATGACTAAACGTTCCTGAGGATACACGGGAATTTCGTCAAGTGCTTTCGCTTCACGCAGCTGAATAATCTTTATCGGTTTGGTAGTTGTTGTGTGGGTGAACCTATGCTAATGCATTACCCCAACTTGGACCAATACATACTTGTGATTATACCCCTTGAAAGCATCCGCAACTACAAGAAAGTAATTAAGATAAATCTAACCACAACTTAAACTTTGAGATCCTACACTCCCTCGTGCAATGGTTTCCTAATGGGGGTTTGGGTTTCCGTCACTCCCGCAACCCCACAATTAGTAGCCAAATACACGATGCACTCCCCTAGGCCCATAAAGGCGAAGTATCATGTAGTCGATGTTAACATGACACCACTAGAAGAATGACACCACAATTTAAATATCAAATCGCTAAATATTACTCAACATAGTTCCACTACTAACATCATGACTTCTCCCATCTCCTCAAGAACTAAACGAACTACTCACAAGACATCATATGGATCATAATCAGAGGTGATATAATGATGAATAACAATCTGGACACAAACCTTAATTCAATGGTTTCACTCAATAGCATCAACTACAAGGAGTAATCAACACCGGGAAAGTTTCCCCTATGAACTAGACAAGTATCAAACCCAAATTGTTACAGCGGGACAGAGTGGAGACGGCGGTGATGATGGTGCTGGTGGTTGTGGAGATGATGATGATGATCCCGATGAAGTCCAGCTCGATGACGGTGGCGATGATTTCCCCCCTCCGGGAAGGAATTTCCCCGGCAAATTTCTGCCTGTCGGAGAGCTTTTCTCTCTCTGTGGTTTTCCGCCCCGTAGCGGCGGCAGAATATTTCTCTCTTCGCTCCCCCTCTGTTTAGGGTTCTCGAGGGATGAAATAGGCAAAGGAACAATGTCGGGAGTGGGCCAGGGCCACCACACCATGCCTAGGCACGGCCAGGGGGTGGCCCGCGCCTAGGGGTTGTGTGGGCCCATCCTGGCCCACCTTAGGTGATGTGGGCATTACCCTTCGGGTAACTAGTCTTATGCTACCTCTTATGGCCCGACCAGGGGCCCATGAAGGATATCCATCGACCAAGGTGGGCCGATACGTCAATTCCAAGAAAGGAATCTTGGAAAGCAAGGCAAGAAGATGAAGAGAACACGGAAAGATTAGACATAGGACTCTTTGTAACCAAGTCGTACTCGTACAGGCCTCTCGAGACCTGGCTCCCAATATAAGGGCCAGGAGAGGGCCTGTCGAGACACACAATCATAGTAGCCATAACCACCGCAAGTCTAGAGCTAGGTCATCGCGGAACTTAGCCTCTCGACGAGATCATAGCCGAAACCTTCGGCACCCCATTGTAACCTGATATTTTTAGTAATCAAGATCAGACAGGCAGGACGTAAGGGTTTTACCTCATCGAGGGCCCCGAACCTGGGTAAATCGCTCCCCCCGCTTGTTTGATAACCGATGTCTCGTGTCAGCCTACAGGATTCCATCTACCCTAAGCCCCAAACGGAGGGCATTGCCGGGGAGTACCCTCGACAATTGGCGCCATCTGTGGAAAACCTGTTGGTACAAGACCCAGCATCGGCAGGTTCGATCATGTCATCGGCAGCTTCGTCAACACCACCGACGTCTCCGCCGGCTTCTTCGTCACCAAGCTTGGGAAGCTCGATTCGATTCGGGTCCTTCGACTTTACTCCGCATAACGAATCGTCTCGCCCTAACTTTTCGGATCTGCAAGGAGGCTTAGGCATGACGTTTGGAAGTGATCCTTCGGCTGCCTGAGCCGTTTGTCTCCAAATCAGCAAGAAAATCATCTTCACCAACTGCAGGATCGACCGCGTCATCGTCAATTGATCTGTCGGCTGGTTTGAAAGCGTCGACAAACTCTTACCCGCCGTCCGCCCTTTAGTCGATATCATCTATGTTGGTCGGATCCGATGACTCTGAGTCATCCGATATGACCTCGTACTACTGCTTAAACTGCGATACCAGGCATGGATTGGGATCAAGCGATACTCCGTTCGTCTGCAGTGCCGGATATTCGTCAGGAGAAGAAAGCATCGACAGCGCTGTTAGGACAGCCACCTGGAGGATGGCGCACCACCAGATCTATGCTATCCTCAATGCAGGAAGCACGGGGAACGGAGGAGGAGAAGAAGGAGATCGCACTCCACGCGCCAGCAGGCGACACAACTCCGAAAATAGCGCCAGTAATGATGATAGCGATTACACTATCGCGGAGGAAGAGTGGGAAGCAGCTCGAGATGCTATAACCAACAACACGCCGCTTCCCGCCGGAACTTCTGTTGGAACTCTTAATGCGTATCGATCTATCTTGGAGAGGAATCGAGTACGGTTATCAAACGAGCAGGCCAACCTCAATCGCCGCCTACTCACAACAGATCAATCTAGTGAGCGTTGGAGGGCCTCGCATGGAAGCACGTCTCGAAGCAGTCAAGGTATAGGGAGGCATCGCTCGAGGTAATCTAGACTCTCAGAGGATGATGTGAGAGAAATAACATCAAACTTGTCCAAATCTTTTATGACTACGGACACCGCGGGTATGTTGAGACCAAAGACAGTCGAAGGAGCAACCGCTAACCTCGCGGCTTACTTGATCAATCAGCAACCAGCACCCGAAGGTCCTATGGCACAAGCTCATCGAGGTGCCCTGGAAAGCCTTGCGATCCTCGGAGACAAACTTGTTCCACGGAAGGAGAAATCTACACACCAAGCCAGTGGCTCCAAGCGTCGTTCGAGAGATGCTCGAGATGACATTACTCAGAGCAGGATCGACAAAGCTCGACGACGGTGAGCGGCAAGGGAAGAATATGATAGTGATGATTCTGAAGAGAGTCGGGAATACGACGGTGAATTAAGAGGAGCCGATTGTTTAAGCTACAAAATCAGGGAGACAATGCCGCCTAAAAGGTTCAAACCTATGCCCACTGATGCTGCAAAATACGACGGGCAGTAAGAGCCGAGGTCCTGGTTAGACGATTACCTACAGACCGTGATCCTGCATAAAGGAAACCAGACAGCGGCAATGCAATGTTTGCAGCTTCACTTAAAGGATTCGGCAAGAGCTTGGTTGAGAAGTCTGCCGAAAGGTTCCATCAAATCGTGGGAAGATCTGGTTGATGCCTTCGTCAAAAACTTCCAGGCAACATATAAAAGGCCTGTCGGAATCGAGGAGTTACGTCACTGTCAGCAAAAACCGAAAGAGTCGATGCGCACATACATCGGGAGGTTTACTAAACTCTTGAACGCTGCTGAAGATGTCTCTGTCGATAGAGCAATCGACGCTTTCAGTGATGGTATTCGACGAGAATCTTACATAGAAGAACTTGGACGAAAGAAGCCGAAGACCTTAACCAAGTTAATGGAAATCACCAATAGTTGGGCTGATGGCGAGGATAACGTACGAAAGCCTCGACCACGCAGCGACGACAAAGACGACGACCAGCCAAGACATGACTCAGGCAGTCGAAGAGACCGCCGTAAGAGAAGGAAAGATCGCGGATATGATGATACCAATATGGTAGCCGCAGGATATTCTGATCGCCGAGATGATTGGTACGATGATAGGCGGGATGATCGATAGGACAGCAATCGCGGGAATCGTGGCAACTACAAACCACGACCCTCAAGGATGCCAGAACTGCCTTTTGCTGAACAGTTAAACGCTCCCTGTTACCTGCACGCATATATTGATTCCAAGGATGACAAGAAGAAGTCGAGCCACCTTCTCAAAGACTGTCGACAGTTTATCGAGATGCAGAAGTTTATTCAACAGCAGCAGCAGCCGAACCCTCCGCCACCACCACCACCACCTCAGCACCAAGTTCTGCAAGTGCAGCCTCGTAACTCTAACGAGTCCTTCCCTCCACCACGGGGACAGATGAGCATGATCCACAAAACTGGTGTTTCGAGAAGGGAGATGAAGAAGCTGACTCAAGAAATCAACCTGGCAGAAAGTACTATGGCAAATATTCCAGAATATGTCGATTGGTCGTCTCAGAGTATCCTGTTCAGCAGAGCGGATCACCCGATGACAATCCCAAAGCCAGGGCATGCTGCCTTAGTAGTTGAGGCCCAAATAGGAGGGTATAATATGAGCAAAGTCTTCATGGACGGCGGAAGCGGACTAAACCTGATATTCGCGAACACAGTCAAGAACATGGGAATTAAAATGAGGATGTTGGAGGAATCTGATACATGTTTTCATGGCATCCTCCCCACTTTACCAGCGTACTCTATTGGCAGATTTTATTTAAATGTTGTCTTTGGGAAACCTGATAATTTCAGGAAGGAAAAGATAGAATTCGAGGTAGTGGATTGGGAATCGCAGTACCACGCTATACTCGGGAGACCAGCTTATGCCAAGTTCATGGCTGTGCCACATTATGCGTATCTCAAGCTCAAGATGCCAGGCAACAATGGAACCAACATCACAGTCTATGTAAGTTTTTCACGCTCAGATAACTGTGACCGCGAGTTTCAGAGGATTGCTGCCAAGTTCGGAATAAAGCAAGAAGTTGTAGACTTCTCTCCTAAACAATTGGCACTTAAAGATAAAGAGGATGAAAGCATCAAGAAATTGAAAAAGAAACCGGATGACCCTGCCCCGAAAGTCTCAGCAGTTGGGCCTTCGGTAGTTGATAGCAAGGCCTCTGTCGAAGACAGTAAAACTTCAGCGCTTGCTGCAAGCACTTCTGATGGAATCATCGACGCCACCAAAGCCACCGGCTCTCTAGACAAGATCGAAGATAAGAAGAACCCTCCCCTCGTTTAAAGAAGTTGGGCAGCACTATGCATATCTATTTTCTCTCTCTTTCAATAAGGCTTTTCAAGCCACTTCATTTTTTAGCTTACTTTATTAATAAAGTCTCAAGTTTCGTTTATCTGAAGTATTGCAGTAATTCGGGGCACCCGAACAAAGTTTATCAAGAACCTTTTTCGTATGCTATAGCGAACATTGGTTTACTCGAAATTTTACCCGAGATTGTCATCTAAAGCCTCTGAAATTACGAGCGCTATGAGGAAAAATCAACGGGAATCTTACTTTTATCCTTTGCTAGCAAAGCCTCAAGATTACGCGAGTGCTGCAGATAGCAAGGGTAAACAACTACACACTTACAAAAAGACCCATGATCGGTACTTTAAACTACAGAAGTACTTAAGAGCGATGGAGTCATCGGCAGGCTTGTTCCATCGACTCGCTCGGGGGCTGCCGCCAAAACATACATCGTCGGTTGAAAGCAAAGTTGCACTTACAACGGGTTTCACAAACTCGCAACATGAGCTGATCACTCAAGAAATTTGCTGCCGACAAGCTTACATATATACATCATATACAGATGTAAAACGAGTAATTAAGATTTGCTCTATTCATAACTAAAACTTGCCAATGGCATCAGATGCAATTACAAGCAAAAGGGAGGACTTTTCTTCTGGAACCTCCGCTTCTTGAACTGCCTTTGAACTATCTTCGAGTCTTTCAATTACGATGGTGGCAGGAATCTCCGCCTCAGGAAACAGATGTCCTACATCACCATCGGCGTTGGCAATGGCCATCAAGTTTGCGGAAGGATGTCTCAAAAGAACGAGGGCAAAGGCAGCTTTAGCTCCAGCAATAAGCTGTGCACGAATCAAGCCTCGAATCTTCTTGGTATTACTGAACTTTGACATCAAAGTTAGTAAAGTAGGAGGGACTTCGTTCAAAGGAAACATTGTCATCCATATCACCCTCAACCCAGTATAGCACTTGTTAAAAAACCGGTGCACCTGTTGCACCCGATCTTGAAACTTTGCGACAGTGGCGGCCTTTGATTGGTTTCTCCAAAAAACTTCATCAAAAGATGAAAGATGAGTCAACGCATTTACGCGTTCATGCACACGTTGGTTTTCCTCCGACAAGTTCAAGGCTATGACTACAAGAAATAATGAAAGAGGTGGCATTAGAAGAAAATACTTGGTCATGCTCGAGAAATTAAGGAGTAAGAAGATACTTACAGTTTAAACTTTCTGTTGCTTTCTGCAACTCAGTAAGAGCATATCGTTCTACGTCGGTGGCTAGTTCGCCCTTCTTCTTTATAATGGCGGCCATAGCATGAATACCACGCATATCCTTTTCCATCTGGGCAATTCGAGACTTCATACGTTGGAGGCGATCATTTTCAGAACAACCATCCGAAGGACCTTCGGTAAAGGAGGGCACAGGAACCACCTGCAAAGATATACCATTAAAAGTGTGATGGAATATGTGAACTTATCAGCTGGAATTACTCCCATCGGGAGCGTGCAATCGAAATATTGAAAATATTACAGCAAGAAGGTATTGGCAACATTGCCAATACGGGATTCGTTACAATAACAAGGTCTTATGACAGGAAATTGTTTTAAATGGACAAGATTACAATCTAACGAAAATAAGTCAAGGAGCCTGAGTCTGAGTCGATAAGCTTGGGCCAGTGGCTGATTTGTTTGATGAAACCAACTCAAGAAGCTGACGAGCACACTTGAGCGCTGAAGATTTGTGAATACTCAAGTCGATAAGTTGCCCATCTTGCTCCTTCGGTAGCTCCTTAGACATTTGTTCCACATCGGCTTTGAAGCCATGACCCATCATAAGTTGAAAAGCTAGAAGAGCGCCGTAGGTGCGTGAAGTGCGTTTGAATACCTCAATAACTGATACGTTGCAAACGTATCTATAATTTTTGATGCTCCATGCTTGTTTTGTTACAATTCTTATATGTTTTATGTGCACTTTTCCACACTTTTTAGCATTTTCTGGGACTAACCTATTAACGCAGTGTCAGCGGTGCAGTTCCTGTTTTCTGCTGTTTTTGTTTTTCGGAAAAGTTGTACATGAAAGTTTCTCGGAATTGGACGAAACAAAATCCCGAGTCTTATTTTTACGGGACGAAGACGAGGCCAAAAGGACACGCGCGAGAGAGCTTCCACGTGGCGAGTACATAGGGAAGGCGCGGCCCCACCCTTGGCCGCACCGGCCCATGTATGCGGCGCCTCGTCGCCTTGTTTGCTCCGCCATTCCGCCTATTTATTCCTCGTATCGGGAAAACCCCAGGGACCCGACCCTCCATCCACGAAAAGTTCCGTAGCCGCCATCATTGCCGAAACCAAGTTTCGGGGGACAGAAGTCTCTGTTTTGGCACCCTACCGGGACGGGGAAGTGCCCCCGGAGCCATCACCATCGACTCCACCACCTCCACTTCGACTCCATGATGGTTTGTGAGTAGTTCCCGCAAGGACTATGGGTTCTTGGCTGTAGCTAGATGGTACTCTCTCCCATGTGCTTCAATAAAATGATCTCATGAGCTGCCTTACATGATTGAGATCCATATGATGTAATCGGTGTTGTGTTTGTTGGGATCCGATGGATTGATCATTATGTTCGGTATATCTTATAAGTTTGTGAAGTATTTGTTGCTGCAATATTGTTATGTTTAATGCTTGTCACTAGTGCACGAGTGGCATGATCTTAGATCTAGGCTCTATAATTGTTGCTTAGATTGTATCTACAAATTGTATGCACATGTCTTTGTCGGAACCCGAGGCCCCAAAGTGACCTCGAATTGGGATAACCTAGGAGGATGGCTTTGATATGAGGATCACATGTTTTCACCAAGTGTTAATGCTTTGCTCGGTGCTCTATTAAAAGGAGTACCTTAATTACCGAGTAGTTTCCCTTGAGGCCCAGCTGCAAAGCAGGCTGGTAGGACAAAAGATGTTATGCAAGTTTCTCATTGCGAGCACGTATGACTATATATGGAAAACATGCCTACGATATTAATACACTGGATATTTTGTCTTAATGCTAAATTCAATTCTGTCAATTGCCCAGCTGTAATTTGTTCACCCAACACTTGTTATTTAGAGAGTTACCACTATTGCAGATCGTCGGGAACCCCGGTCCTTTATTTTATCATCATTGCTTTTCAATCAACTACGCGCTGGGATATTTTCCAGTGTCATTGCCTCTCCGTGTTCTCGCTCTGCTATGTTACTATTGCTCTCATATTATCGCTGCATCAAATTTCCACAGTCAACACGCCATCAAAGTAGTACCAACTATTTTACGCGCCGCATCATATTACCACTGCTTTCACATCACCCTGTTGCTAGTGCTTTTCCAGGTGCAGCTGAATTGACAACTCCGCTATCAAGGCTTACAAGTATTCTTTGGCTCCCCTTGTGTCGAATCAATAAATTTGGGTTTTACTTCCCTCGAAGACTGTTGCGATCCCCTATACTTGTGGGTCATCAAGACTATTTTTACGGCGCCGTTGCTTGCGGGGAGCATAGCTCTACTTATAAGTTTACCTGGGGAGTACACTCCACCTCTCTCGCTGTTTTTATTTCATTTTGTTTTGTTTAGCTTATTTTTGTCTTGTTTTATTTTTCCTATATATCTGAAAATCCATAAAAATTTGAAAAATCAAAAAACTAAAAACTGTTGTTATGGAAGGACCTGCTTTATACTCTATGGAACTTGTAGAATTATTTATGAAGTATAGAGAATCATATAAGGGAAAAGTAATGAGTGGCGTGTTGAAAAAGTTGGATACAATTGCTAAAATTTTGCTTAAATGCCATGATATAAATTGTTGCTCTAAACAGGATACTAAACATCTTAAATTCCAATGTGGCTTTAGTGAAGAAGTTTTAATTTCGAACTATCATTGGAATAACTATATTCATCTTGGATTCGAAGAAGTAGAACAATTTGTCTTATTTATGGGAGCCTGCGAAATAGAATCCTTCATGTCTAAAAATTATGAAACTTGTGTTGCTTGTCATGACCTTAAAGATTATGTCTCTTCTATCCTTGATTATTGCATAGAAAATTTCAGCAATAATTGTTATATCATTGATTATAAAGAGAGACTCAATTATGCACAAGAATGTATCCACAATTTGCAGGAACCCATGGAAGAAGAAGTTGCTAAACCTGAAAGCTCATTAGATGAAAAAGAGGAGGAGAGTGATGAACAAAAGGAGGAAGAATGGATTAGCTACCCATGCCTACCTTCTAATGAGAGTAACTCTTTATCTCTTACATTATTTGATTGCCCTCCATGCTCACCAAAGGAGGACGAATGGTATGTTCATGAGGATTCTCTTGAAATATTCCCTGTGAGTAAAACTTGTGAGAATAATTATGCTACTGTTATTTATGATAATCCATGCTATTTTGATAAATCTCATGATAATCCTTTATTTGTGCCTAATTTCGAAATGCATGGAACTAAAGAATTTTGCTTGGAGAGTGTTTATGATAAAGCTCTAGATGATGGTCCTATGTTACTTGATGCTATAAATTATAATGCTACTGAAAATAGGATTGCTACTAGTAGTCGCATACCTCTTGAGAATGATTAATCATCTTGTTATAAAATTGCTAAAAGTGGGTTTGATTGTTTTAATCCTACTATTTTTGAGCTTGATAAAAATTATGTGTTTGAAGATCATGAAAAGCATGCTTTATGTGATAGTTATATTGTTGAGTTTATTCATGATGCTACTGAAAATTATTATGAGAGAGGAAAATATGGTTGTAGGAATTTACATGGTACTAAAACACCTCTCTACATGATGAAAATTTTAAAGTTACTCTTGTTTTACCTTCACATGCTTGTCACTTTGTTCTTTGTGAATTTATTTGTGTACAAGATTCCCATGCACAGGAAGTGGGTAAGACTTAAATGTGTTTCATATTTGCTTCTTGATGCTCTCTTTTGCTTCAATTCATATTACATATGTGAGCATCTTCTCAAATTACTGAGCCTATCTTAATGGCTATAAAGAAAGAGCTTTTTAGGAGACAACCCATTATGTTTTTATTTCTGTTATTTTACTGTTTTGTTGAGTCTCGGAAGTCATTGCTACTGTAATGACATCTTCTTATCATTTTTATTTCGTTTTTGTGCCAAGAGTAGCCTCTAATGGTAAGAAAGTAGTATTTGGGGAATTTGCAATTCTGTTTCTGTTTCTGGACTGTCGCGAGAAAAATTCGCATAAATCACCATAACGTCACCTTGAGCTGAAAATTTACGAGTATATTCCCCAGGTTATTATCTAACTTTCATTAGTTCAACATTGTTCAATCTGAGCCACGAAAATTGTTCGGAAAAATCGATCTTTAGCTGCTGTTCTGTTTTGACAGATTTCTGCCATTAGTGCATTTGCCTCTTAATCTTTTTTCTTTTTGAGTTCTTTTGAAAGAAGGAGCTTTCCGAAGAAGTTTATGCAGTAGTCAATGTTTTAATATATGCTTTAAATATGTCATACCTGAACCAAGTGGATTGATTGTTTTGATTACACTAATATTGCTAATGAATTATGTTGAGTTTTGGGTGAAGGAAGTTTTCAAGTGTAGGGAGAGAAGAATGATGCCATAGGATGAAGAATGGACAAAAGCTCAAGCTTGGGGATGTCCCCTGGACACCCCAAGAAATATCCAAGAGGTTCAAGCGTCAAAGCTTGGGGATGCCCGGGGCACCCCCTCTTCATCAGTAAAAAGCACCAGGTCATTTTTCAGTGCGCTATATTTTTATTGCTTCATGCATTATGTGTTATTCTGGGAGCGTCTTTTTTTTGTGTGTGTTTTGTTTTGTTTTGTTTGCTGTTCAATAAAGTTGGACCCATCATATTTGTTTTGGGGAGAGAACTCTCCGCTTTAATTGCATGAACGCTCTAGTTTTCACTCATATGTTCAACGAGCGTTCTATTTTTGCGAGTACTACGTTTAAGCTCTAGTTTTTCATTCATATTATGTTCAGAGCTTGTTGGTTTTCTATATGCAAGTGAATTTATCTCTCTGATATCTACTGAATATTATCTACGAGAGTTGTTTCAAATAAGTTAATTGGTGTTGGATACGAGTAAGAAGTCTCATATTAATAGTGATGCAAATGAAAGATCTCCTTTGATGTTTCAATTGAGTTGACTTGATGATCATTTAGTTTTTGACTTTTAATATCACCATATGCTTTGATTAATAAGTTTTGTCGATATGCATGATTATGGCCATTATTGCTCTCTTAGTCGGTCGCCCCCTTTCTTTTGCTAGCCTTCATTTGTACTGAGTATGAGCTCTACTCGTGCATCCAACTCCCAAAACCAAAATGCCAATCGTGTCCACCATATCTACCTATATGTGGTATTTTATCGCTACTCCAAAGTAAATTTCTTGTGTGCTACCTTTAAAACCTTTCAAAAATTTATTCCTTGTTTTTGCAATTTATAGCTCATGGGAAAGTAGCCTGAAAATTATTGTGGTAAGGAATATGTCACTTATGTATCTTAGTTCTTATAAGTTGCTTGTTGAGCGGTAACCATGTTATCTGGGGACGCCATCAACCTGTCACATCTTTGTTGAATATCATGTGAGTTGCTATGCATGTTCGTCTTGTCTGAAGTAAGGGAGATTTGCCATGAGTTGAAATGGTTTGAGTATGCATATTGTTAGAGAAGAACATTGGGCCGCCAACCAAAGCCATGTATCATGGTGGAAGTTTCAGCTTGGACACTCAAATCCTCAAAATCTCTTATGAGAATATTATTATTGTTGAATGCTTAAAGCATTAAAAAGAGGAGTCCATTATCTGTTTTCTATGTTGTCCCGAGTATGGATGTCCTTAAGTTGAGATCTATCAAAATCGAGAAATCAAATGCGATTTATCTCCTTGGACCTTTGTACGAAGTGGCATAGAGGTACCCCTTTGTGACACTTGGTTGAAACATATGTAATGCGATGATAATCCATGGAAATCCGAGCTAATTAGGACAAGGTGCGGGCACTATTAGTATTCGATGCATGAGGCTTGCAACTTATAGGAAGTTTTATACATAACCCATATGAATTATTACTACCATTGACACAATTGTTTCCATGCTTTCAAAATAAAAAGCTCTAGCACATGAGTACTCCCTGCTTCCCTCTGCGAAGGGCCTTTCTTTTACTTTTATGTTGAGTCTTCATCTTCTAAGTTCATGCACCATTAAGAGAGCATAGTTGTCATTCTTAGTTTTATGTGCATGGTCCCAAAATTATTATTGATTGAATCATGAATCTGTTATTACTTGTCCTTAAATTATTTGTATCTAGTCATCCTTTGAACTTTGAAGGTGCATGTCACTTCAAAAATTATTTGTTTGTTATCACTTACCTACTCGAGGACGAGCAGGGAGTTAAGCTTGGGGATGTTGATACGTTGCAAACGTATCTATAATTTTTGATGCTCCATGCTTGTTTTGTTACAATTCTTATATGTTTTATGTGCACTTTTCCACACTTTTTAGCATTTTCTGGGACTAACCTATAAACGCAGTGCCGCAGTGCCAGTTCTCGTTTTCTGTTGTTTTTGTGTTTCGGAAAAGTTGTACATGAAAGTTTCTCGGAATTGGACGAAACAAAAGACCGGAGTCTTATTTTTCCGGGACGAAGACGGAGCCGGAAGGACGCGCGCGGAGAGTTGCCATGTGGCGATACGAGAGGCAGGCGCGGCCCCACCCTTGGCCGCGCCTGGCCCATGTACTGGCGCCTCGTCGCCTCGTTTGCTCCGCCCTTCCGCCTATTTATTCCTCGTATCGGGAAAACCCCAGGGACCCGACCCTCCATCCACGAAAAGTTCCGTAGTCGCCGTCATCGCTGAAACCAAGTTTTGGGGGACAGAAGTCTCTGTTCCGGCACCCTGCCGAGACGGGGAAGTGCCCCTGGAGCCATCGAAATCGACTCCACCGCCTCCACTTCGACTCCATGATGGTTTGTGAGTAGTTCCCGCAGGGACTATGGGTTCTTGGCTGTAGCTAGATGGTACTCTCTCCAATGTGCTTCAATACAATGATCTCATGAGCTGCCTTACATGATTGAGATCCAAATGATGTAATCGGTGTTGTGTTTGTTGGGATCCGATGGATTGATCGTTATGTTCAGTATATCTTATAAGTTTGTGAAGTATTTGTTGCTTCAATATTGTTATGTTTAATGCTTGTCACTAGTGCATGAGTGGCATGATCTTAGATCTAGGCTCTATAATTGTTGCTTAGATTGTATCTACAAATTGTATGCACATGTCTTTGTCCGGAACCCGAGGCCCCAAAGTGACCTCGAATTGGGATAACCAGAGGGGATGGCTTGCATATGAGGATCACATGTTTTCACCAAGTGTTAATGCTTTGCTCCGGTGCTCTATTAAAAGGAGTATCTTAATTACCAGTAGTTTCCCTTGAGGCCCCGGTGCAAACGGGCTGGTAGGACAAAAGATGTAATGCAAGTTTCTCATTGTGAGCACGTATGACTATATATGGAAAACATGCCTACGATATTAATAGACTGGATATTTTGTCTTAATGCTAAATTCAATTCTGTCAATTGCCCAGCTGTAATTTGTTCACCCAACACTTGTTATTTAGAGAGTTACCACTAGTGCAGATCGTCGGGAACCCCGGTCCTTTATTTCATCATCATTGCTTTTCAATCAACTGCGCGCTGGGATATTTTCCAGTGTCATTGCCTCTGTGTTACTGCTACTGCTGTGTTACTATTGCTCTCATATTACTGCTGCATCACATTTCCCTGTCAACACGCCATCAAAGTAGTACCAACTATTTTCTGGCGCCGCATCATATTACCACTGCTTTCACATCACCCTGTTGCTAGTGCTTTTCCAGGTGCAGCTGAATTGACAACTCCGCTGTCAAGGCTTATAAGTATTCTTTGGCTCCCCTTGTGTCGAATCAATAAATTTGGGTTTTACTTCCCTCGAAGACTATTGCGATCCCCTATACTTGTGGGTCATCAATAACCTCCTTTGTATCGACAGCAAAAACATCTGTCAGCTGTCCAGAGTTTTGTTTTGGTCGGCCTTGGGGAAAATCATCGAGTGCATCTTCGACATGACTCCCTTATTCTTCTGGAGAAGAGCTTGGATGAGCTTTCCAGATTCAAAAGTTAATGACAAAGCATCAACAGGGGAATTATCTGGAAGCTTGTCTAAAGCGTCAGCAGGAATATCAGCGGCTTTTGCGAAGAACAAAGAGAAGAAATTCGTTAGTTATGATCAAGTCAAGAAAGAAGAAATAAAAAATTGAGCCAATGAGAATTACTGAGCAGGGCCAAAATAGATTGGCGAAGAAGATCGTCCTTTTCGCTCCTCCGAGCTACGGCAGCGGCCTTCAAAGCTTCTTCGTCTTTCAGCTTTTTTCTCAGTTGCTCAAGCTCTCCCTTCAGAGAATCGGAATTTTGGCGAGCTTCGGTGGCCATCTTGACTGCATTATCAAGCTTCGAGGAAGTAGATTCAGCTTCTTGTTGAAGCTGAACCTTCTCAGCCTCGAGCAAAGTGAATTGAGAGGCAAAGGCCTCCAAAGCAGAAATGACAGTTCGAAGATCCTAAAAGAAGCAAAAAGAAGTAACTATTAACCGATGTAGAATCTTCACCAAGAAAGACTCGGGGGCTGTTAGAAGCAGATGTATTATCAAAACATAAAGAGCTTACAGGTTTTTCAGGAGGAGGAGAAGCTGTAATAGTAGCAGTCGAAGGGAGCTCCTTCCCTTTAGAGAGGGAAGAAGCTGTCGAAACTTGAGCTGCTGGGGTTGTAGCTGGAGCCGAAGCTTCCGAAACCGCCAGAGCAGGGTTGCTAGAACTTATCTTGGCCTTCTTTGGAGGGGGTTCTATGAAGCCCTCATCGTTGAAAGCATGTAAACCAGGCAAAATAAGAACTGGATGCAAGAGAAAATCTTGAAGCAGTGGAAAAACTTACAGATCAAATAGATCATCTTCGTCGGCAAACCCGCCAGACGATCTCTTTGGGGGCTGCACATTGGCCTTCTCCGCAGCTGCATCAACAAAAGCAGCACGATCAGCATCATCGTCGTGGTTTGACTCCGCCGTGTCACTTGTGTCATCAGCGAGAGATCTAGGATCTATAGAAAAAGCTTCGGGATTCATAGGATCATTGTCTTCATCTTCTGGATCTACATTTTCTTCAGCAAGGATTTCTACGGGAATGGAAGAACTTCTCTCTTCAAGATTGTCATCCGACATATCTTGGAAATGTTCGGGAGCTGACAGGACCTGTCGAAAAGATTAAAAGGATTAATGCAAAGAATAGTTTGAATGCGACAGTTAGTGCAAATATAAGGGAGAAATTACCTCATTCGGCGGATGGTCGGCATCAAAAGGTGGTTGAGGAGATAGAAGCGGAATCGAATCTTCTTGACTGAAATGAGTCAAGCGCCTGACTTCATCAAGCAATTCTTTTTTGGATAATTCAGCGACGTTTACTCTAGTCTTGTCCTTAGGGCCTGAATATAACCACATCGGGTGGGCTCTGGACATAACTGGCTGAATTCGACGTTTCAGGAAAACGGCAGCTATCTCAGTACCCATCATGGTTTGGCCATCAGATTCCTTGATTCGAAGAACTCTATCAAATAACCTATCGACTGCTGGTTTCTCTTCGGGCGACAGGATGTTCTTCCAAGATCTCTGAGGCACAGCCTCGGGGACATCGGCAAATCGCGGCAGTTGCATGTTGGTTGCAGATGAGTCTTTGATATAGAACCACTTCAACCTCCACCCTTGAACAGATTCTCTCATCAGAAAATTGAAGTAGTTAACTTCCTTGCGGACAACAAATCCAACTCCGCCTATGACAAAGGACCCACTACTGCAGTTGTAGCACTTCACGAAGAAGATCTTTTTCCATAAACCGAAGTGAGGCTCGATGCCCAGGAAAGCCTCACATAAGGTGATAAAAATAGCAAGATGAAGGATCGAGTTGGGAGTTAACTGTCACAATTGGATCTCGTACACATGAAGGAGACGCCGGAGGAATTCATGAGCAGGAAGAGAAAGTCCCCAATATAGGAAAGACAAGAACATCACAGTAAAACCTGCAGGAGGATTGGGGCGTGAAGCCGCACCCGGGAGAATGACGTTACCTTCGTCGGCTGAAATTATGCCAAGGCTCCGAGCTCTCTTCTCGTCGCGCTTGGTTATTGTGGAAGCTGGCCAATAACCAGGCGCAGGTCCAGCCGCGGGAACCTCCGGCGCGGGCGGCGCAGGAGTGATGTCTACTTCCCCCTCCTTTTCCTGTAGACAGTGTTGGGCCTCCAAGAGCAGAGGTTTGTAGAACAGCAGCAAGTTTTCCCTTCAGTGGATCACCCAAGGTTTATCGAACTCAGGGAGGAAGAGGTCAAAGATATCCCTCTCATGCAACCCTGCAACCACAAAGCAAGAAGTCTCTTGTGTCCCCAACACACCTAATAGGTGCACTAGTTCGGCGAAGAGATAATGAAATACGGGTGGTATGAATATATATGAGCGGTAGCAATGGTGCCGGAAAATAGCTTGCTGGCGTGTAGTTGATGGTGGTAGTATTGCAGCAGTAGTAACGCATGATAAAACGAGTAAACAAGCGGTAGTAACGCAGCGGTATTTAGGAACAAGGCCTAGGGATTACACTTTCACTAGTGGACACTCTCAACATTGATCACATAACGGAACGAGATAAATGCATACTCTACACTCTTGTTGGATGATGAACGCATTGCGTAGGATTACACGAACCCTCAATGCCGGAGTTAACAAGCTCCACAATTTGTTCATATTTAAGTAACCTTATAGTGTAAGATAGATCAACATAACCAGATAGATCACATCAATACCATCATAATGATAATTAACTCCACAATCTACAAGAGATCATGATCATAGCCTACGACAAGAACCACACGGTGCACACACTAGTCACCTTTACACACGTGCGGGAGGAATAGAACTACTTTAATAACATCACTAGAGTAGCACATAGATGAATTGTGATACAAAACTCATATGAATCTCAATCATGTAAAGCAGCTCATGAGATCATTGTATTGAAGTACATGGAGAGAGATTAACCACATAGCTACCGGTACAGCCCCGAGCCTCGATGGAGAACTACTCCCTCCTCATGGGAGTAGCAGCGGTGATGAAGATGGCGGTGGAGATGGCAGCGGTGTCGATGGAGGAGCCTTCCGGGGGCACTTCCCCGCTCCGGCAGCGTGCCGGAACAGAGACTCCTGTCCCCCAGATCTTGGCCTCGCGATGGCGGCGGCTCTGGAAGGTTTCTGTGGTTTTCGTCAATCTTGTCGAGGTTTTTAGGTCAGGGGCTTTATATAGGCGAAGAGGCGGCGCCAGGGGGTCGAAGGGCTGGCCAAACCATAGGGGGGCGCGGGCCCCCCCTAGGCCGCGCCAGGTATGGTGTGGTGGGCTGTGCCCCCCTCCGGTCCCTCTCGTGTGTTCTGGATGCTTCCGGGGATTCTAAGATCTTTGGCGTTGATTTCGTCCGATTCCGAGAATATTTCGTTACTAGGATTTACGAAACCAAAAACAGCGAGAAAACGGAAGCGGCACTTCGGCATCTTGTTAATAGGTTAGTTCCGGAAAACGCATAAAAATGATATAAAGTGTGAACAAAACATGTTGGTATTGTCATAAAACAAGCATGGAACATCGGAAATTATAGATACGTTGGAGACGTATCAGCATCCCCAAGCTTAGTTCCTACTCGTCCTCGAGTAGGTAAACGATAAAAGATAATTTCTGAGGTGACATATTACCAACATAATCATACCATTGTAAAGCATATGAGATGAATGCAGCGATTCGAAACAATGTAAATGTAATGAGTAAACAATTGAATCATATAGCAAAGACTTTTCATGAATAGTACTTTCAAGACAAGCATCAATAAGTCTTGCATAAGAGTTACTCATAAAGCAATAAATTCTTAGTAAAGGTATTGAAGCAACACAATGGAAGATTAAGTTTCAGTGGTTGCTTTCAACTTGTAACATGTATATCTCATGGATAGTTGTCAATGCAAAGCAACATAACAAATGCAATATGCAAATATGTAGGAATCAATGCACGAGTTCACACAAGTGTTTGCTTCTTGAGATGGAGAGAAATAGGTGAACTGACTCAACAATGAAAGTAAAAGAATGGTCCTCCATAGAGGAAAAGCATCGATTGCTATATTTGTGCTAGAGCTTTGATTTTGAAAACATGAAACAATTTTGTCAACGGTAGTAATAAAGCATATGTATCATGTAAATTATATCTTACAAGTTGCAAGCCTCATGCATAGTATACTAATAGTGCCCGCACCTTGTCCTAATTAGCTTGGACTACCGGATCATCGCAATGCACATGTTTTAACCAAGTGTCACAAAGGGGTACCTCTATGCCGCTCTGTACAAAGGTCTAAGGAGAAAGCTCGCATTGGATTTCTCGCTATTGATTATTCTCAACTTAGACATCCATACCGGGACAACATAGACAACGAGATAATGGACTCCTCTTTTATGCATAAGCATGTAACAACAATTAATAATTTTCTCATATGAGATTGAGGATATTGTCCAAAACTGAAACTTCCACCATGGATCATGGCTTTAGTTAGCGGCCCAATGTTCTTCTCTAACAATATGCATGCTTAACCATAAGGTGGTAGATCTCTCTTACTTCGGACAAGACGAACATGCATAGCAACTCACATGAAATTCAACAAAGAGTAGTTGATGGCGTCCCCGATGAACATGGTTATCGCACAACGAGCAACTTAATAAGAGATAAAGTGCATAAGTACATATTCAATACCACAATAGTTTTTAAGCTATTTGTCCCATGAGCTATATATTGTAAAGGTGAATGATGAAATTTTAAAGGTAGCACTCAAGCAATTTACTTTGGAATGGCGGAGAAATACCATGTAGTAGGTAGGTATGGTGGACACAAATGGCATAGTGGTTGGATCAAGGATTTTGGATGCATGAGAAGTAATCCCTCTCAATACAAGGTTTAGGCTAGCAAGGCTATTTGAAACAAACACAAGGATGAACCGGTGCAGCAAAACTCACATAAAAGACATATTGTAAACATTATAAGACTCTACACCGTCTTCCTTGTTGTTCAAACTCAATACTAGAAATTATCTAGACCTTAGAGAGACCAAATATGCAAACCAAATTTTAGCATGCTCTATGTATTTCTTCATTAATAGGTGCAAAGTATATGATGCAAAAGCTTAAACATGAGCACAACAATTGCCAAGTATCACATTACCCAAGACATTTATAGCAATTACTACATGTAGCATTTTCCGTTTCCAACCATATAACAATTAACGAAGCAGTTTCAACCTTCGCCATGAAAATTAAAAGCTAAGAACACATGTGTTCATATGAACCAGCGGAGCGTGTCTCTCTCACACACAATCATTTATTCAAACAAAAACAAAAACAAGAAACATACAGACGCTCCAAGCAAAGCACATAAGATGTGACCGAATAAAAATATAGTTTCAAGAGAAGGAACCTGATAATTTGTCGATGAAGAAGGGGATGCCTTGGGCATCCCCAAGCTTAGACGCTTGAGTCTTCTTGAAATATGCAGGGATGAACCACCGGGGCATCCCCAAGCTTAGAGCTTTCACTCTCCTTGATCATAGTATATCATCCTCCTCTCTTGACCCTTGAAAACTTCCTTCACACCAAACTCGAAACAAACTCATTAGAGGGTTAGTGCATAATCAAAAACTCACATGTTCAGAGGTGACACAATCATTCTTAACACTTCTGGACATTGCTCAAAGCTACTGGAAGTCAATGGAACAAAGAAATCCATTCCACATAGCAAAAGAAACAATGCGAAATAAAAGGCAGAATCTGTCAAAACAGAACAGTCCGTAAAGACGAATTTTAAAAGGGCACCAGACTTGCTCAGATGAAAATGCTCAAATTGAATGAAAGTTGCGTACATATCTGAGGATCATGCACGTAAATTGGCTTAATTTTCTGAGCTACCTACAGGGAGGTGGACCCAGATTCGTGACAGCAAAGAAATCTGGAACTGCGCAGTAATCCAAATCTAGTACTTACTTTTCTATCAACGGCTTAACTTGGCACAACAAAACACAAAACTAAGATAAGGAGAGGTTGCTACAGTAGTAAACAACTTCCAAGACACAAATATAAAACAAAGTACTGTAGCAAAATAACACATGGGTTATCTCCCAAGAAGTTCTTTCTTTATAGCCATTAAGATGGGCTCAGCAGTTTTAATGATGCACTCGCAAGAAATAGTAGTTGAAGCAAAAGAGAGCATCAAGAGGCAAATTCAAAACACATTTAAGTCTAACATGCTTCCTATGCATAGGAATCTTGTAAATAAACAAGTTCATGAAAAGCAAAGTAACAAGCATAGGAAGATAAAACAAGTGTAGCTTGAAAAATTTCAGCACATAGAGAGGTGTTTTAGTAACATGAAAATTTCTACAACCATATTTTCCTCTCTCATAATAACTTTCAGTAGCAACATGAGCAAACTCAACAATATAACTATCACATAAAGCATTCTTATCATGAGTCTCATGCATAAAATTATTACTCTCCACATAAGCATAATCAATTTTATTAGTAATAGTGGGAGCAAATTCAACAAAGTAGCTATCATTATTATTCTCATCAAGTGTTGGAGGCATAGTATAATCACAACAAAATTTACTCTCCATAGTAGGTGGCACCAAAAGACCACTATCATTATAATCATCATATATGGGAGGCAAAGTATCATCAAAGAAAATTTTCTCCTCAATGCTTGGGGGACTAAAAAGATCATGAAAACCAGCTTCCCCAAGCTTAGAACTTTCCATATCATTAGCAACAATGGTATTCAAAGTATTCATGCTAATATGTTCCATGGGTTTTTTAATTTTCGCATTAAACCGTTCATGTCTTGACTCAGGAAATAGTACAAAGAGCTCACAGATGTTTTCCATTATGCCTTACTAGTGTAAAACAAGAAACAAAAAGTTGCAATTGCAGGATCTAAAGGAAATAGCTTTGAGTACTTACAACGACGGAAAATAGCTTAGTAGCCGTGATCCGGAGTGTGAGTACCTTTTACCTTTCCTCCCCGGCAACGGCGCCAGAAAAGTGCTTGATGTCTACTTCCCCCTCCTTTTCCTGTAGACAGTGTTGGGCCTCCAAGAGCAGAGGTTTGTAGAACAGCAACAAGTTTTCCCTTAAGTGGATCACCCAAGGTTTATCGAACTCGGGGAGGAAGAGGTCAAAGATATCCCTCTCATGCAACCCCGCAACCACAAAGCAAGAAGTCTCTTGTGTCCCCAACACACCTAATAGGTGCACTAGTTCGGCGAAGAGATAATGAAATACGGGTGGTATGAATATATATGAGCGAGTAGCAATGGTGCCGAGAAAATAGCTTGCTGGCGTGTAGTTGATGGTGGTAGTATTGCGAGCAGTAGTAACGCGATAAAACGAGTAAACAAGCGAGTAGTAACGCAGCAGTATTTAGGAACAAGGCCTAGGGATTACACTTTCACTAGTGGACACTCTCAACATTGATCACATAACGAACGGATAAATGCATACTCTACACTCTTGTTGGATGATGAACGCATTGCGTAGGATTACACGAACCCTCAATGCCGGAGTTAACAAGCTCCACAATTTGTTCATATTTAAGTAACCTTATAGTGTAAGATAGATCAACATAACCGGATAGATCACATCAATACCATCATAATGATAATTAACTCCACAATCTACAAGAGATCATGATCATAGCCTACGACAAGAACCACACGGTGCACACACTAGTCACCTTTACACACGTGCAGGGAGGAATAGAACTACTTTAATAACATCACTAGAGTAGCACATAGATGAATTGTGATACAAAACTCATATGAATCTCAATCATGTAAAGCAGCTCATGAGATCATTGTATTGAAGTACATGGAGAGAGATTAACCACATAGCTACCGGTACAGCCCCGAGCCTCGATGGAGAACTACTCCCTCCTCATGGGAGTAGCAGCGGTGATGAAGATGGCGGTGGAGATGGCAGCGGTGTCGATGGAGGAGCCTTCCGGGGCACTTCCCCGCTCCGGCGGCGTGCCGGAACGAGACTCTCGTCCCCCGGATCTTGGCCTCGCGATGGCGGCGGCTGCGGAAGGTTTCTGTGGTTTTCGTCAATCTTGTCGAGGTTTTTAGGTCAGGGGCTTTATATAGGCGAAGAGGCGGCGCCAGGGGGTCGAAGGGCTGGCCAAACCATAGGGGGGCGCGGGCCCCCCCTAGGCCGCGCCAGGGTATGGTGTGGTGGGCCTGTGCCCCCCCTCTGGTCCCTCTCGTGTGTTCGGATGCTTCCGGGGATTCTAAGATCTTTGGCGTTGATTTCGTCCGATTCCGAGAATATTTCGTTACTAGGATTTCGAAACCAAAAACAGCGAGAAAACGAGACTGGCACTTCGGCATCTTGTTAATAGGTTAGTTCCAGAAAACGCATAAAAATGATATAAAGTGTGAACAAAACATGTTGGTATTGTCATAAAACAAGCATGGAACATCGGAAATTATAGATACGTTGGAGACGTATCAAGGAGCTGGAGCAGAAATCCCTGACGCGCTCTTTTTCGACGTGCTGGATGTAGCCTTAGCAGCGGCGTCGCTGGTCCCGGCGCTGGCGGCGACGGTGAGGTTCCTCTTTTTCACCATTGTCGGAGAAATCGGAGAAGAGATCAGAGAACAGCGGTGGCAGCGCAAAAGTTTTGAGGAAGAAGGAGAGGCAAGGAAGAAGAATCATGAAAAGAGAGAATGGAAGGGATAAATTTTGTCCTCTGCGGTTATAAATTAAAGGAGACTTGGAATTAGGTCACCACATGTCATTATCTCTATTTTACCAAGGAATCTTTTTCACCACTCTGCGCGTAAATCGAGGAGGCGTCTTGGATACTGTGCAAGCACTGGTCATTTCTCAAACTGACCGCGCAGAAGTAGGGGGGCCCGCTAGGTCATGTCCTGTCAATCGGACCGCGGCACTGACACGACATCAATAAAGTCATACTGACTCTGCGTAGAGCACCCGAAGGAAATAAAAAACATTCGGGTGGTATGGTCGGAGTCTACGCACGATTGCAAGCATCCGTGCCTAGACTCGGAGGCTACTCCCATCGGGAGCGCTGAACGCGCACCCGATAAAAGTTATGGACTCGAAGACTTTGCGCGACCCAGAATCATGCCCGGGGACTTGATTCTGAGTAGGATAACGATGTTTTGCCATCGGTAGTTAACCAGCATCGATTTATCGAGTAAAGCTGGGCACGTTATCCAATATCCTTTACGTTCTACAAACAAGGATAACCTTATTTGAAGGAATTGAAGACCCGATACAGGAAGATGTATCGGATGACCATGACGGTCTGTAGAGAATATCGGCAGAAGAAAAACATTCGAGTAGTGCAACTTGAGTCTACACACGGTTGCAAGCATCCGTGCCTAGACTCGGGGGCTACTCCCATCGGGAGCGCTGAACGCGCACCCGATAAAGAAGACGTTGTTGTTACAAGGAAATCAAGATTTTTCGGATATTGAAGACATTGGACAGAAGACAGTTTTAGTCCCTGCCCGAAGTTTCTTCAGCCAGTCACTCGGGGGCTACTGATGTGGGCATTACCCTTCGGGTAACTAGTCTTATGCTACCTCTTATGGCCCAACCAGGGGCCCATGAAGGATATCCATCGACCAAGGTGGGCCGATACGTCAATTCCAAGAAACGAGTCCTGGAAAGCAAGGCAAGAAGATGAAGAGAACACGGAAAGATTAGACATAGGACTCTTTGTAACCAAGTCGTACTCGTACAGGCCTCTCGAGACCTGGCTCCCAATATAAGGGCCAGGAGAGGGCCTGTCGAGACACACAATCATAGTAGCCATAACCACCGCAAGTCTAGAGCTAGGTCATCGCAGAACTTAGCCTCTCGACGAGATCATAGCCGAAACCTTCGGCACCCCATTGTAACTTGATATTTTCAGTAATCAAGATCAGACAGGCAGGACGTAAGGGTTTTACCTCATCGGGGGCCCCGAACCTGGGTAAATCGCTCCCCCCGCTTGTTTGATAACCGATGTCCCATGTCAGCCTACAGGATTCCATCTACCCTAAGCCCCAAACGGAGGGCATTGCCGGGGAGTACCCTCGACATTAGGCTCCCCTTCCGGCATCCTCTGTCATCTGGCAAAATAGGATTTTCTGGATATTTTCTGGGAATTGCTAATCATCAAAAATATGGTGTCTCGACGGTCCTTTTTTCAGCAGATTTCTGACTTCAGCAGTTAATTCTCCAATAATCATCAAACATGCAAAATAGATGAAATAACATAAGTATTATCTCTAAATATGAAATATATCAATGAATAACAGCAAATTATGATATAGAATAGTGATGCAATTTGGACGTATCAACTCCCCCCAAGCTTAGACCTCGCTTGTCCACAAGCGAAAAATTGAACTGGGTAAACCAGACCACGGGTTTATGGAGTGAAGTGTCGATAAACAAAATACAGACAAGAAGCATCAAACTTACTGATGACCCACAAGTATAGGGGGTGTATCGTAGTACTTTCGATAAATAAGAGTGTCGAACCCAACGAGGAGCAGAAGGTGTTGACAAGCAGTTTCGATGAAGGATTCACTGTAAATGCTCACAGACAAGTTTTCAGGGGGTTTTGATATAACAGATAAATAAAGTACGAGTAAGTAAAATGCGAGAGTAATAATTGCAGCGAGTGGCCCAATCCTTTTTAGCACAAAGGACAAGCCGGTTTGTTTACTTATAATGACCAAACATTCTCGAGGACACACGGGTATTTAGTCTAGTGCTTTCGCTTCATATAGTTGATTAATCTTCATTGTTTTGATAAGTGTTGTGTGGGTGAACCTATGCTAATGCACCGCCCTTCCTAGGACTAATACATACTTGTGATTAAACCCCTTGCAAGCATCCGCAAATACAAGAAAGTAATTAAGATAAATCTAACCACAACCTTAAACTATGAGATCCTGCTATCCCTCATGCATCGATATACCAACGGGGGTTCAGGTTGCTTTGTCACTCCGGCAACCCCACAATTAGCAAACGAATACAAGATGCATTCCCCTAGGCCCATAAAGGTGAAGTATCATGTAGTCGATGTTCACATGACACCACTAGAAGAATAACACCACAACTTAAATATCAAACCATTAAATATTACCCAACATAATTCACTACTAACATTTAGACTTCACCCATGTCCTCAAGAACTAAACGAACTACTCACGAGCCATCATATGGAACATGATCAGAGGTGATATGATGATGAATAACAATCTGAACATAAACCTTGGTTCAATGGTTTCACTCAATAGCATCAATAACAAGTAGTAATCAATACCTGGAGAGTTTCCCCTATCAAACAATCAAGATTCAACCCTAGATGTTACAGCGGTGACGAGGTGCAGCGGTGGAGATGGCGGTGATGATGATGGAGATGATGGTGATGATGATCCCAATGATGTCCAGCTTGATGACGGTGACGACGGCGTCGATTTCCCCCTCCGGGAGGGAATTTCCCCGGCAGATTTCAGACTGCCGGAGAGCTCTTTTCTCTCTGGTGTTTTCCGCCCCGTAGAGGCGGCTGTGTCTATTCGCGATCCTCCCATGGGGCTTAGGTTTTCGGGACGAAGAAGTAAGCGAAGGAGAGGCGGCCGAAGGGGGCTGTGGGCCCCCTCCCCACAAGGCGGCGCGGCCAGGCCAGGGCCCGCGCCGGCCTATGGGGGGGCCCATGGCGGCCCTCCTCGGTCCCTCCTTTTGGCTGGCTTCGTCTTCAGGAAAAATAAGATCTTCGGTGTAATTTCCGTCAATTGTTGATCTTCCGAAATATTGCATTCTGACGGTGCTTTTTCCAGCAGAATCCTGACTCCGGTGAGTGATTCTCCAATAATCATGAAACATGCAAAATAGATGAAATAACATAAGTATCATCTCTAAATATGAAATATATCAATGAATAACAGTAAGTTATGATATAAAATAGTGATGCAAAATGGACGTATCAACTCCCCCCAAGCTTAGACTTCGCTTGTCCCCAAGCGAAACTAAACTCAGTAAACAAGACCACATGTTTATGGAGTGAAGAGTCGATAAACCAAATACGGACAAGAAGCATCATATTAATTCACACAAGACATTCTAGTGAACAACCTCCTCATATAATTCAACTCGAAACAAGTAGAAGGTAATCACAAATAAAGGTGCATAAGAAATCATAATTGGTGATGGCAAACTTCGTTCTTGGTCAGAGAACAATTAACAGATTGTACTTATCTGTCGAGCAGCGCTCTTATGTTAAAGCTTATATGGCACAACTTGCATACTCAATCATAATAATCTCCTCATAATCATTGATAACTTTCGAAGCTATATTCATTCGGATAAAACTTGTACTAAACAAGGAAGAATAAAAGACATGATTAAATAGATCACAATATAAATGGTTGGATCACAACAACTCAATTGTTTGCTTAAGATAGAGAGAAATAGGTTTACTGACTCAACATAAAGTAAAGATAGGCCCTTCGCAGAGGGAAGCAGGGATTACTCATGTGCTAGAGCTTTTTATTTTGAAACATGGAAACAATTTTGTCAACGGTAGTAATAATTCATATGTGTCATGCGTAATACCTCCTATAAGTTGCAAGCCTCATGCATCGAATACCAATAGTGTTCGCACCTCGTCCTAATTAGCTCGGATTTCCATGGATTATCATTGCATTACATCTATTTCAACCAAGTGTCACAAAGGGGTACCTCTATGTCACCTGTACAAAGGTCCAAGGAGATACATCGCATTCGACTTCTCGTTTTTGATAGATCTCAACTTGAGGACATCCATACCGGGACAACATAGAAAACAGATAATGGACTCCTCTTTAATGCATAAGCATTCAACATATTCTCATAAGAGATTTGAGGATTAATGTCCAAACTGAAACTTCCACCATGATACATGGCTTTGGTTGGCGGCCCAAAGTTCTTCTCTAACAGTATGCATACTCAAACCATTTAACTCATGGCAAATCTCCCTTACTTCAGACAAGACGAACATGCATAGCAACTCACATGATATTCAACAAAGGTGTGACAGGTTGATGGCGTCCCAGAAACATGGTTACCGCTCAACAAGCAACTTATAAGAACTAAGATACATAAGCGACATATTCTTTACTACAATAGTTTTTTAGGCTACTTTCCCATGAGCTATGTATTGCAAAGACAAGGAATGAATTTTTAAAGGTAGCACGCAAGCAATTTACTTGGAATGGCGGAAAAATACCACATAGTAGGTAGTTATGGTGGACACACATGGCATGGGTTTGGTTCAAGGTTTTGGATGCACGAGAAGCATTCCCTCTCGGTACGGGTCTTTGGCTAGCGGGGTTGGTTAGCAAGCATAAGAGTTGAGGGAAAACAAACAAATATTCATGTGATAGAAACAATCATGCATCTTCCTCGTAAGCACAACAATCTTAACTTCAGAATACTAAACTCATTAGCTAACAAGAAAGAAAGATAAAGAAATAATATATCTACATGTACTTCCCTCTTTTCTACTTAATCCTCAAAGTGTTGTTGCTATTGACCAATGCTAAGTTTGCCAAAACCAAATAGATTTGCTCAGTGCTCCCAAAGTGATACCAATACTAACAACAAGATCAATCATATAACAGAAACTGCAAACTAAAATAAAGTGTGCAATATGTAAATGATAAAACTTCTCATTAATATTCCATAACGATAACTCACACCAAGGGATACATAGATAACCAACTAAAAGAGAGATACTTCCACACTGCAACCATCTTATATGATAACTTCCCTACTCATGATATAACACTACTTGATAGTAAAAAGGTAAAAGATAGTAATGATGTGATACCGTGGCACCCCCCCCAAGCTTGGAACAAACCAAGGGGGTACCAATACCAATGATGAATTACTCCTTCGGTGGTGGTGGTGAGAAAGCCTTGATAGGAGTGAGGAACCGCTCTAGCATTCTGCGAAGTTGGTTGTTCTCCTCCTGAAGTATCTCCACTTCCCTTCTCAGAGCACGGTATTGATCACAAAATTCATCGGTAACCCGTAAAGCTTCCCCCAAGGCAGGGAAAGAGTCGAGGCTGGGAGCAGGTGGTAGGGGTCCCTGCAAGTTATGAGAAAAAGAACGCCGAGTGTTAACCGATCCCACCAAGATTTTCATACTCCCGACAGCTTGTTGCTCTCTTTTGGATGACATCTTATTCACTTCTTTCATGACGCTCTCATCCATCTCCTTCCACTCGGGATCTTGAATATCTTCCTCCGAAATCCCCTTGCCCTTATTGTTGGAGACCATGGTGCTTCTAGATCAAAGACAGATCCTGGCAGAAAACAACTCGAAACAAAACACGACGAGAAAACAATATACGGACCTCCAGGGGTCCGGGGGATTATATAGCAGAAATTTTCACGACAAAAGGAAAGTACCAGGTCGAACCAGAGTCGGAGAGGGACAACGAGGGGCCATCCTCATAGGGTGGCGCGGCTAGGCTGGGGCCCGCGCCGGCCTATGGGGGCACGCCCTCGTGCATCTCCTCCACTCCGTTTCGATCTCGTAATTTCTCATATTTTCCAAAAACAGCGAAAACATTGTTCGGAAAGTAAAACGCAGACTTTTTATTACCAGTACTGTTACCTATTCAAAGTCGAACTCTGCAGAACTGTCAATTTGACCTTTGATGAAAGCTTCCGGAGTTACCACTCGAATAACATCAACATCTTCATTATAAGAATCTCCAGAAATATAATGCTTGAGTCTTTGTCCATTCACCACTTGTGTAGCATCGCCTTGCAGAGAACTAATTTTAATTGCCCCTGAACGATACACCTCCACAATGACATATGGTCCTTCCCATTTTGAGAGTAATTTCCACGCAAAAAATCCGAGACGAGACCGATACAATAGGACTTTATCCCCAACATTAAATTCTCTTTTGATAATTCTTCTATCATGCCATTTCTTAACTTTTTCTTTAAAGAGTTTAGCATTTTCATAAGCTTCACTTCTCCATTCATCTAAAGAACTCAATTGTAGCAATCTCTTCTTACCGGCAAGTTTAGGATCTTTATTTAATTCTCTTACAGCCCAATAAGCTTTGTGCTCTAGTTCTAAAGGTAAATGGCAAGCTTTTCCATAAACCATTTTATAAGGAGTCATACCCATAGGATTTTTATAAGCAGTTCTATAAGCCCATAGTGCTTTCTTCAATTTACTAGTCCAATTCTTCCTAGATTTATTAACAGTCTTTTGCAAGATAGATTTAATTTCTCTATTTGATAGTTCTACTTGCCCACTAGTTTGAGGATGATAAGCGGAAGCAATCCTATGATTAATACCATATTTAGCAAGAGTTTTTCTAAAACCACCATGAATAAAATGAGAACCTCCATCGGTCATAAGATATCTAGGAACTCCAAATCTAGGAAAAATAATATCTAAAAGCATTCTTAAAGAGGTCTCACCATCAGCACTTTTTGTGGTATGGCTTCCACCCATTTAGTAACATAATCAACAGCAACAAGTATATGAGTGTTACCTTCTGAAGAAGGGAAAGGACCCATGAAGTCAAATCCCCAACAATCGAATGGTTCAATAATAAGAGTATAATTCATAGGCATTTCATTGCGTCTGGAGATATTACCAACCCTTTGGCATTCATCACAAGATAAAATAAATTTCCTTGCATCTTTAAAGAGAGTTGGCCAATAAAAACCCGATTGTAGAACCTTTTGCGCGGTTCTATCTCCGGCGTGATGTCCTCCATAAGCACTACCATGACATTTACTCAATATCTCTTGTTGTTCATATTCGGGAACACATTTTCGCATAATACCATCCTCTCCTTCTTTATATAAGTGTGGGTCATCCCAAAAATAATGCCTCAAGTCATAAAAGAATTTCCTCCTTTGCTGAGCTGAAAAGGTTGGAGGCAAGTACTTGGAAACAATAAAGTTAGCATAATCAGCATACCAAGGACTATCTCGCGAGCTCACCTTTATTACAGCCAATTGTTCATTTGGAAAACTATCATTAACGAGAACAGGATCATAAGCAATATTTTCCAATCTAGACAAATTATCAACAACAGGATTATCAGCACCTTTCCTATCTATAATATGTAAATCAAATTCTTGCAAAAGAAGCACCCATCTAATAAGCCTTGGCTTAGCATCTTTCTTTTCCATAAGGTATCTAATTGCAGCATGATCAGTATGAATTGTAACTTTTGAATCAACAATATAGGGTCTAAACTTGTCACAAGCAAAAACCACAGCTAACAATTCTTTTTCAGTTGTAGCATAATTTCTTTGAGCAGCATCAAGAGTTTTACTAGCATAATGAATAACATTCAATTTTTTATCTATTCGCTGTCCAAGGACAGCACCTACAGCAAAATCACTAGCATCACACATAATCTCAAAAGGTAAATTCCAATCAGGAGGTTCAACTACAGGAGCAGTTGTCAAGGCTTTCTTTAGAGTTTCAAAAGCTTCCTTACAATCATCATCAAAAACAAAAGGTACATCTTTTTGAAGAAGATTAGTAAGAGGCTTTGAAATCTTAGAGAAATCTTTAATAAATCTCCTATAAAAACCAGCATGACCAAGAACACTACGAATACCTTTAACATCCCTCGGATAGGGCATCTTCTCAATTGCTTCAACTTTAGCTCTATCAACTTCAATACCTCTCTCAGAAATTTTATGTCCCAATACAATTCCTTCATTAACCATATAGTGGCATTTCTCCCAATTAAGAACAAGCTTAGTTTCTTCACATCTCTGCAAAACTTTATCAAGGTTTCGCAAGCAATTATCAAAAGAATTCCCATAGACAGAAAAATCATCCATGAACACCTCTACAATCTTCTCACAAAAGCCATGAAAAATAGCAGACATGCATCTTTGAAAAGTAGCAGGAGCATTACATAAACCAAAAGGCATACGCCTATAAGCATAAGTTCCATAGGGACAAGTGAAAGTGGTTTTCTCTTGATCTTTAGTTTTAACAGCAATTTGTGAAAACCCAGAATAACCATCAAGAAAGCAAAAATGAGTATTTTTAGATAACCTTTCTAACATTTGATCAATAAAAGGTAAAGGGTAATGATCTTTCTTAGTAACTTTATTAACTTTTCGATAATCAATGCACATTCTATACCCTACAACTACTCTTTGAGGGATGAGCTCATCATTATCATTAGGTACAACAGTTATTCCTCCTTTCTTAGGAACACAATGCACGGGACTAACCCATCTACTATCAGCAATAGGATATATAATACCAGCTTCAAGAAGTTTTAATACCTCATTCCTTACCACATGCTTCATTTTAGGAATTAGACGACGCTGATGTTCAACAACAGGCTTTGCATCATCTTCCATATTAATGGCATGTTGGCAAATAGAGGGAGAAATACCCTTCAAGTCATCAAGAGTGTAGCCAATAGCTCCTCGGTGTTTCTTCAATATTTCCAATAACCTTTCTTCCTCAAACTCTGAAAGCTTAGAACTAATAATAACAGGATATATTTTCTTATCATCAATATGAGCATACTTAAGATTATCAGGCAATGGTTTTAAATCAAAAACAGGATCTTCCTTTGGTGGTGGCGTTGTACCTAGATCTTCAACCGGTAAATCATGTTTAAGAATAGGTTGACGAAGGAAAATTTCATCAAGCTCATTCCTTTCTTCCCTAAAGACTTCACTCTCACTATTCTCCAAATGTTGCTGCAAAGGATTATTAGGAGCAAGAGCAATAGATGCACACTGTTCAACTCTAAAATCATTATTAGGCAAATCAGCTTTATAAGGAGTTTTGGCAAATTTAGAGAAATTAAACTCATAAGATTCACCAGAAAAATTTAGTCACAATTTTCTCTTTCTTGCAATCTATAACAGCTCCACAAGTATTTAGAAAAGGTCTACCAAAAATGATAGGACAAGACTTACTAGCAGCAGAACCAAGTACCAAAAAGTCAGCAGGATATTTAATCTTACCACATAGAACTTCCACATCTCGAACAATACCAATAGGAGAGATAATTTCTCTATTAGCTAGCCGAATAGCCACATCAATATCTTCAAGTTCACAAGAACCAATTTCATGCATGATCTCCGTGTAAAGCTCATAAGGAATAGCACTAATACTTGCACCAATATCACATAAACCATAATAACAATGATCACCATTTCTAACAGAGAGCATAGGAACACTGGTTTTCCTAGACTTATTAGGATGTGAAACAATATTAGAAGCATCTTCACAGAAAATAATATGACCATCTTCTATATTTTCAGTCACAAGATCTTTAACTATTGCAATAGCAGGTTCAACCTTTATTTGCTCTTCAGGTTCTATAGGTTTCTTTGCACTTTTTTTAACCGCACTATTTATAACAGAATACTCCTTCATTTTAGCAGGAAAAGGAGTTTTTTCAATATAAGCTTCAGGAAGAATATGATCAACAGTTTTAATTTCAACACATTTACCTATAGGTGAATCAGTTTTATCTTTGTAAGGTTCATGATACTTATTAAAATTCTTCCTAGGCAATTCAAAATGAGAGGCAAAAGCTTTATAAAAATTTGCAACAACTTGAGAGTCAAGACCATAAGTAGCACTCATATTATGAAATTTATCAGTATCCATAAAAGTTTCAATGCATTCATAATCATAATTTATACCGACTCTCTATCTTTGTCGTTCTCCCATCCTTCGAGTATTCTCCTCGAATCCGATCAAGAAGGTCCCATTTAAACTCTTCTTTGTTGCGTGTGAATGATCCAGAACAAGTAGTATCCAGCAAGGTTTTATCTTGAAAAGAGAGTCTTGCATAGAAATTATCAATGATAATATTACCAGGAAGCTCATGAATGGGGCATTTGAGCATTAAGGACTTCAATCTCCCCCATGCTTGGGCAATACTCTCTCCATCATGAGGCCAGAAATTATATATGCGGTTTCGGTCCTTATGAATTTCACTTGGAGGATAGAATTTAGAATAAAATAGAGGCACAATATCCTTCCAATCAAGAGAATTCCCATTCTTCAGCAATTTATACCAATGCGCCGCTTTACCAGACAACGACATAGAGAATAGTTTCTTCCTAACTTCATCCATAGAAATACCTGCACACTTGAATAACCCGCATAATTCATGTAAAAACAGTAAATGATCTCCGGGATGGACAGTTCCATCCCCTTCATAGCGGTTATCCACAACACGTTCAATAATTTTCATAGGTATTTTATATGGAACCTCTTTCTCACCTGGCGCCTCATCCACTACCTTTGCAGTAGTAGTAGATTTTCCAAATAGGAATTCAAGAGAAGATCTCTCCATAATGAATTATGGCAGCAGGCAGAAATAAAAACAACACGTACAGTAAAAGTTTTCCTTACCAATTCCACTTACCAATAGCGCTTCACACCCCGGCAACGGCGCCAGAAAATAGTCTTGATGACCCACAAGTATAGGGGGTGTATCGTAGTACTTTCGATAAATAAGAGTGTCGAACCCAACGAGGAGCAGAAGGTGTTGACAAGCAGTTTCGATGAAGGATTCACTGTAAATGCTCACAGACAAGTTTTCAGGGGGTTTTGATATAACAGATAAATAAAGTACGAGTAAGTAAAATGCGAGAGTAATAATTGCAGCGATTGGCCCAATCCTTTTTAGCACAAAGGACAAGCCGGTTTGTTTACTTATAATGACCAAACGTTCTCGAGGACACACGGGTATTTAGTCTAGTGCTTTCGCTTCATATAGTTGATTAATCTTCATTGTTTTGATAAGTGTTGTGTGGGTGAACCTATGCTAATGCACCGCCCTTCCTAGGACTAATACATACTTGTGATTAAACCCCTTGCAAGCATCCGCAAATACAAGAAAGTAATTAAGATAAATCTAACCACAGACCTTAAACTGCGAGATCCTGCTATCCCTCATGCATCGATATACCAACGGGGGTTCGAGTTGCTTGTCACTCCGGCAACCCCACAATTAGCAAACGAATACAAGATGCATTCCCCTAGGCCCATAAAGGTGAAGTATCATGTAGTCGACGTTCACATGACACCACTAGAAGAATAACACCACAACTTAAATATCAAACCATTAAATATTACCCAACATAATTCACTACTAACATTTAGACTTCACCCATGTCCTCAAGAACTAAACGAACTACTCACGAGCCATCATATGGAACATGATTAGAGGTGATATGATGATGAATAACAATCTGAACATAAACCTTGGTTCAATGGTTTCACTCAATAGCATCAATAACCAGTAGTAATCAATACCGGGAGAGTTTTCCGTATCAAACAATCAAGATTCAACCCTAGATGTTACAGCGGTGACGAGGTGCAGCGGTGGAGATGGTGGTGATGATGATGGAGATGATGGTGATGATGATCCCAATGATGTCCAGCTTGATGACGGTGACGACGGCGTTGATTTCCCCCTCCGGGAGGGAATTTCCCCGGCAGATTTCAGGCTCGCCGGAGAGCTCTTTTCTCTCTGGTGTTTTCCGCCCCGTAGAGGCGGCTGTGTCTATTCGCGATCCTCCCCTGGGGCTTAGGTTTTCGGGACGAAGAAGTACGCGAAGGAGAGGCGGCCGAAGGGGGCTGTGGGCCCCCTCCCCACAAGGCGGCGTGGCCAGGCCATGGCCCGCGCCGGCCTATGGGGGGGGGGCCATGGCAGCCCTCCTCGGTCCCTCCTTTTGGCTGACTTCGTCTTCAGGAAAAATAAGATCTTCGGTTTAATTTCCGTCAATTGTTGATCTTCCGAAATATTGCATTCTGACGGTGCTTTTTCCAGCAGAATCCTGACTCCGGTGAGCGATTCTCCAATAATCATGAAACATGCAAAATAGATGAAATAACATAAGTATCATCTCTAAATATGAAATATATCAATGAATAACAGTAAGTTATGATATAAAATAGTGATGCAAAATGGACGTATCACTTACCAATACACAAGTCATTTATGGACAGCAACTTCCTCTTATACAACTTCACTTGCAATGAGTAAAAGAGTCACTAATAGAGGTGCATATAGAAAATCATAATTGATGATGGCAAACTTTTGTTCTTAGTCAGAGAACAATTAACAAATTGTACTTATTTTTTGAGCAGAGTCTTTATACTAGAGCTTATATCGCAGAAGTTACATGCTCAATCGTTCCAATCTCTTTACAGTCATTGCTAACTTTCAAATTTATATTCATTCAGCTAAAAGCATTGTGCTACACAAGGAGGGATAAAAGACATGATCAAATACATCGAAACTCATAAATGGTTGGATCACAACAACTCAAATGCTTGCTTAAGATAGAGGGGAATATGTTTACTGGCTCAACATAAAAGTAAAAGATAGGCCCTTCGCAGAGGGAAGTAGGGATCACTCATGTGCTAGAGCTTTTTGTTTTAAATGAATTAGATATATGAAAATGTAATTTTGAGAGTGGTGTATGTCTATGTCAACGACTGGTATCAAACGGTTCATCATCCTTTCATATAGTGACCTCAAGAGCATCTCCCATGTAGTTCTCCTTTTGCACACCACTATTTAGGATCTCTCCAGTACATAGTGTGCAGAGCTTTATTTGTTTATTTGTTTATTTATATTGGGTTGGGCACCCAGTTGCCTTGCTCTTTTTGCAATAATAAGGACTTTAGCACATTATTCATGCTATTCAAGGTATGTGGTCATGAAAAGACAATAAAGCATTCAATACTTCCTCATGAGCTAAAACATAGGCACAAAACAGGTGGAGTTGAAGGTTTAAAGGTAGCACACAAGCAATTTACTTGGAAGGGTAGCGAAATGCCACATATAGGTAGATATGGTGGACACAAATGGCATTGGTTTTTGGTTCACAGTTTGGATGCACGAGAAGCATTCCCTCTCAGTACAGGCTTTTGGCTAGCAAGGCTGGTAGCAAGCATAAGAGTTGAGCGAAACAAACAAGTATACATGTGATGGAAAACAATCATGCAATCTTCCTTGAAAGTACAAACGACTTTAACTTAAGAATATTAAGCTTATGAGTCGACAAGAAAGAAAGATAATGGAACAATGTATCTACATGTATTTCTCTCTTTTCTATTTAAGCCTCAAAGTATTATTGCTACTGACCAATGCTAAGTTTGCCAAAACCAACTAGAATTACTTGATGCTTCCAAAGTGATACTAATACTAATAGCAAGATTAATCATATGACAAAAATTACAAGCTAAAATAAGGTGTGCATAAAGTAAATGATAAAACTTCTCATTAATATTACATAACGACAACTCACACCAAGGGATACATAGATAACCAACTAAATAGAGATACTTCCACACTGCAAACCATCCTATATGATAACTTCTCTAATCATGATATGACTCTACTTGAAAAGTAAAAGGATAAAAGATAATGGTGTGATACCGCGGCACTCCCCCAAGCTTGGAACAAGCCAAGGGGATGCCAATACCAATGACGAATTACTCCTTCGGTGGTGACGGTGAATCCTCCTTATCATCATACTTCCAAGGTAAGGGCTCCCCATCAACAAAGGATGACTTAGTTTCCAAAATCCTGAAACTAGCAGCAGCACTTATGCGTTTAAACCTAGTCTCATACTCACAGTTTTGATTTTGCACTTCGTAGAGTTGTGCTTGTAGTTTGTTGGTGGTCTAGTGGAGCGAGAAGATGTCATCCCAAAGCTCGGCAGTCTCCTTCTTGTGTTCAGCGATGAGCTCTGCATTTATCTTGTGGACGATTTCCACTTCACGTTCTGCCACCTTGTTATATTTAAAGACTTCTTGCTCTAGCTTTTCCATCCTAGCTTCCAGACTTCCTTCTCCTTTAGGTCCCCGAACATCTTCTACCTGCACCTTCCCATCCTTTAGCAACAACTCCTTAGGATGCATCTTCAGCTCGTTCATGTACGGGTTGACCATGTTCACAAAGGAGTTGTCTTTGGGTGATCCAGAAGAAGACATGGTGGCTCTAAATCTGAGAACAAATCCTGGCAGAAACAGATCGAAGCGAAAACACGACGAGAAAACAATATACGAACCTCGAGGAATCCAGGGGATTATATATCAGAAAGTTTAATAATAAAAGTAAGGGAACAAGGTGAAACTGGGTCGGAAAGGAGCTCCGAGGCGCCCCTACCATGCCTAGGCGCGGCCTGGCCTGACCCGCGCCTAGGGGTGGCGTGGTGGCATCGGGCACCGTCTCCTACCCATTTTCGTCTAGTAATTTTTCATATTTAATACAAATGACAAAAATATAAGCAGAAAAGTTTATCGCGAACTTTTAAAAACTGTTACCTATTCGAAAACGGACTCTGTTGTTTCCTAGATTTGTTCCTTGAAAAATTCTTCCGGAGTCACCACTTGGATAATATCAATATCTTCATTATAAGAATCTCTAGAAATATAATGTTTGAGTCTTTGCCCATTCCCCACTTGTGCAGTGTTATCCTTCAATGAAGCAATTTTTATGGCACCAGAACAATACACCTCTTCAATAATAATAGGTCCTTCCCATTTCGAGAGTAATTTTCCTGCAAAAAATCTGAGACGAGACCTATACAATAGAAGTTTCTCACCAACATGAAACTCTCTCTTAATAATTCTCCTATCATGCCACTTCTTAACTTTTTCTTTAGAGAGTCTAGCATTTTCATAGGCTTCATTTCTCCATTCATCTAGAGAACTTAAGTCAAGCAACCTTTTCTTACCAGCTAATTGAAAGTCTCTATTAAGTTCTTTCACTGCCCAATAAGCTTTGTGTTCCAATTCTAAAGGCAAGTGACAAGCTTTTCCATAAACCATTTTGTAAGGAGACATACCCATAGGGTTTTTATGAGAACCTCCATCAGTCATAAGATATCTAGGCACACCAAATCTAGGGAAAATAACATCTTTAAGCATTTTTAATGAGGTCTCACCATCTTTGTAGGTATAGCTTCTACCCACTTAGTAACATAATCAACAATAACAAGTATATGAGTATAACCTTTTGAAGGAGGAAAAGGACCCATAAAGTCAAATCCCCAACAGTCAAATGGTTCAATAACAAGAGACTAATTCATAGGCATTTCATTATGTCTAGAAATATTACCAACTCTTCGGCATTCATCACAAGATAAAATAACCTTTCTTGCATCCTTAAAAAGGGTAGGCCAATAAAAATCTGATTGTAGAACCTTTTGTGCAGTTCTATCTACGACATGATGTCCTCCATAAGCATTGCCATGACATTTTCTCAATATCTCTCATTGCTCATATTCTGGGACACATCTTCGCATAATACCATCCACTCCTTCCTTATATAAGTGTGGGTCATCCCAAAAATAATGCCTCAAGTCATAAAAGAATTTCCTTCTTTGCTGAGCTGTAAATGTTGGAGGCAAGTACTTGGAAACAATAAAGTTAGCATAATTGGCATACCAAGGACTCTCTCACGAGGTTACTTTTATTGAAGCCAATTGTTCATTTGGAAAACTATCATTAACATGAATAGGATCATAAGCGATGTTTTCCAATCTAGACAAATTATCAGCAACAGGATTTTCAGCACCTTTCCTATCTACAATGTGCAGATCAAACTCTTGTAAAAGCAACACCTATCTAATAAGCCTAGGCTTAGCGTCTTTCTTTTCCATAAGGTACCTAATAGCAGCATGATCAGTATGAATAGTAACTTTTGAATCAACAATGTACGGTCTAAACTTATCACAAGCAAAGACTACAGCTAGGAATTCTTTTTCAGTAGTAGCATAATTCTTTTGAGTAGCATCAAGAGTCTTACTAGCATAATAAATAAAATTCAATTTCTTATCTACTCATTGTCCAAGAACAGCACCTACTGCAAAATCACTAGCATCACACATAATTTCAAAGGGTAAATTCCAATCAGGTGGGGTTGAACAATAGGAGCACTAGTTAAAGCCTTCTTTAGAATTTCAAAAGCTTCCTTACAATCATCATCAAAAACAAAAGGCACATCCTTTTGGAGAAGATTAGTAAGAGGCTTTGAAATTTTAGAGAAATATTTAATAAACCTCTGATGGTGCTCCAGGTACGGCGCCAGACAATCTTGGTGGCGGTTGTGGAAGCGGTTGGAAAACCCCAAGAGGAAGGTGTGATGAGCACAGCAGCAAGTTTTCCATCAGTAAGAAACCAAGGTTTAATTGACCAGTAGGAGAAAGGAGTGACTTCTGAAGGTGTTGTTGGCTGACTATTGGCAGGGCGCACTACCGGCATCAGCAACAACGTGGAACCTGCACACAACACAATCGCAATACTTTGCCCCAACTCACAGTGAGGTTGTCAATCCCACTGGTTTTGCTGATAACAATGAGTTAACCGTATGGTGTGGAAGGAGATGTTTGCAGTGAATGAAAAGAAAACAGTGATTGCAGAAAGTAAACAGAACATGATGATTGTATCAGTGTAGAGGAAAGTACCGGGGTCCACAGTTCACTAGTGGTGTCTCTCCATAAAGATAAATAGCATGTTGGGTGAACAAATTACAGCTGGGCAATTGACAGAATAAAGTTCATATATAGCAAGACGACTTCTATGAGATTCGTTTGGGCATTACAACATAATACATAGACCATAATTAAACTGCGTCTATGACTAATAATCCACCTTTCGGTTAGCATCCGCATCCCTTTCAGTATTAAGTTGCAAGCAACAGATAATCGCATTAATCAATGTGTGTAAAGTAAACAATACAATTACCCTTGGATAAAACATTGTTGTTTTCTCCCTAGTAGCAACAGCACATCTACGATCTTAGAAGTTATTGTCACTCTTCCAGAAAACTAGAGGCATGAACCCACTATCGAGCATAAATACTCCCTCTTGGAGTCACAAGCATCTACTTGGCCAAAGCATCCACAAGGAACGGAGAGCATGCAAGATGACAAATAACATATGACATCAATCTCAACCATAGTATTCAATATTCATCGGATCCCAGCAAACACAACATGTAGCATTACATAAGGATGATCTTGATCATGATAGGCAGCTCACAAGATCTAAACATGAGGCACAAATTGGAGAAGACAACCATCTAGCTACTGCTATGGACCCATAGTCCAGGGATGAACTACTCACGCATCACTTCCGAGGCGGGCATGGCGATGTAGAAGCCTCCGGTTATGATCTCCCCCTCTAGAAGAGCTTCAGAACCCTCCCGAGATGGGTTCTGCAATGGCGGCTGCAACGGAACATTTCGTGGATGGAGTCTCGGGTATCTGGGGTTTTCCAGAAATCGTGAATAAATAGGCGGAAGGGCGATGTCGGTGGAGGCCAGGGGGGGCCAGACCACCCCTAGGCGTGGCCAGGGCCTGGGCCGCGCCTAGGCCTGGTCTGGCTGCCCTCCTGCCCCTCTTCGACTCCCCTTCGGTCTCTGGCTTCGTTACGGTAAAATATTGAATTCAGCTTTTGTTTCGTCCAATTCCGAGAAAATTTCCTGTACAACTTTTCTGAAACCAAAAATAGCAGAAAACAGGGAACTGGCACTGTGGCATCTTGTCAATAGGTTAGTGCCGGAAAATGTATAAAAGTGCAACGCAGTGTAAGTAAAACATAGTGGAATTGGTGTAAAACAAGCATGAAGCATCAAAAATTATAGATACGTTTGAGACGTATCAATTATCCCCAAGCTTAACTCCTGCTCGTCCTCGAGTAGGTAAGTGATAACAAAAAATAATTTTTGAGGTGACATGCAACTATCACAATCTCTATCAAGCTTTTGTAAAGCATTGTAAGCTGGAATCATAGTATTCTAAACATAGGCATGATAGATATAATTCTAATGATAGAACTTAGCAACTATGTTATAACATGAGAAGTAACTCAAACAAAGATCATGAATAACTATGCAATGAAAGCAATTGTTTGTTTATCAGCATAGAGAAAACATAGCAAAGTGGTATTCAGCTTGCCCTTATGGAATAGCAAAACATAAATGCTAGGACACCTTTAAAGTTCAGAGGGTGACTAGATACAAGTAATTTAAGAACAAGCAATAGCATAATCATGAATCAATCAATAAGTCTTGGGACTATGCACATTATACTCAGAATGACAACTATGCTCTCTTAATTGGTGCATAAAGCAAGAAGATGAAGACTCAACATAAAAGTAAAAAAGAAAGGTCCTTCGAAGAAGGAAGTAAGGATCAACAATTTTCATAAAGCTTTCAAAAAGGTATGGTACTTATTAGCTTTGAGCTCTCATTGCCCCTATGATAGGCATCTTGAATGGTTAAAGTTAATGTGAGTGCAAAAATGAGTTATATGCTTGACAAATCATAAGTTGAAAATCTCATGCCGCTTGAATACGAGTACCTACACCTCATGCTACTCAACTTAGGTCCCAAATAAGTTCTTGTCATTGTAATTATACATGTGTCATTAAGAATGCAGCAGGGGTACCTCTTGCCCCATGATATGGAAGTACTCTTTCATATAAGTGCAATTCCACACCAAAATGACAAGACAAACAGACAATGAGCATCTCAGCAATCCTTTTATTTACTATGGGTATAGCTTTTTATTATAGATGCTTCATAGAATACTCACTATGGAATGCTGTAAAATTCCACCATGAATGATGCATGGCTTAGGTTAGTGGCCCAACATTTCTCTAACACATATACAAACTCCATTGACTTACTAATTTCCATTCTATTTCGCATTGATAGGCATCCATAAGCAAAAGATCATGACATCAACTAAATAATAAGTGCAATGTTGAAAGCGTGCCCCATGAAAGCATGGGTGTGCTAACTCCCAACTTACAACTTGTAAGCATATAATCAACATAAGATAGTCACAATGGTTCAAGTTTATTAAGTGCAAGAAAGTAAATGTGTCATCAAGTTCGTGAGAGCTTTACTGACTATTTTTCTCATAATCAATTTGAAAGATAGATAAAAAAACATGATGAATATACTTGGAATAGCAATAATGCTAATAGGTAGATATGGTGGACATAATTGGCAAACTTTGGTTACTAGTGGTTGGATGCATGAGTAGAGCTTCATACTCAGTACAGGCGAAGGCTAGCAAAAGACTGGGAGCGACCAACTAAGAGAGCAATAATAGCCATAATCATGCATAGCGACAAAACAATATTAATCAAAGCATAAAGTGATATCACAAGTCAAAAACTAAATGATCATGAATTCTTTAGTTGACTGATTGGTAGTCATAACATGGTGTAAGCATGTGCCAAGTCAACCCAATAAAGCATCAAAGGAGAATATCACAATATTATGCTTCTATGATAGAAACAACGCATGATTCTTTCAATGGCACATTAAGCACTCTCAGATATTTGAGACAAGTCATGAAGAAAAAATAAATACTAAGAATATCATAAAAATAACATCCAACACGACATGCCAAAGTCTATGCCACAGTCTAGACAAGCTTTCTTTTGCATCACTATTAGCATGAAACTTTTTACTCGTCTCCAACACCAATCAATTTATTTGAAACAACTCTCATAGATAAAAATCAATATGGACCAGAGAGCTAATCATACATTAATAAAGAAAACTAACAAGCTCTGAACAAAAAATAAAAGTAAAAAACCAGAGCTAAACGAAGTACTAGAAAACTAGAGCACTCGCAGAACAGTAAATGTGAAACTAGAGTGTTCTATGCAATTAAACAGAGTGTGTCATTCTCCAAAAAATATATGCTGGGATCCAACCTTATTGTACAGCAAACAAAACAAAAGAAAACTAAAAACAAAGATAAAGATGCTCCAAGAATAACACATAGCATATGAAGCAATAAAAATATAGCGCACAGAAAGATGACATGTTGTTTTGTTGATGAAGAAGGGGATGCCTTGGGCATCCCCAAGCTTTGACGCTTGTAACTCTTGGATATTTAATAGGGTGTCAGGGGGCATCCCCAAGCTTGAGCTTTTCTCCATTCTTCATTTCATTACATCATTCTTCTCTCCCTACACTTGAAAACTTCCTTCATACAAAACTTCACACAATTCTTTATTAGCAACGTTAGTGCAATCAAAATAATAAATCCACTTGGGTCCAGTTCTAACATATATCAAACATCCATAAAAACATTAGCTACTATAGCAACTCTTTCAAAAATCCCTTTCTCTCAAAAGAACTCAAAAATAAAGAGAATAAGAGGCAAATGCAAATAGTGGCAGAAATCTGTCAAAACAGAATAGCAGGTAAAGATCAAGTTTTTTCGAAAATCCTCTGTTGCTCTTCCTCTCAAAGTGCAAAACTAATGAAAGTTAGATAATAACCCGGGGCATATTCTCAAAAATTGGCAACTCAAAATTACGTATTGTCTGGGAGTACGAATTTTTACGGTAACAGCACAGAATCTGTTTCTAGAGAGCAACTTTCCCAAATCTTACTTTCTTCCTATTAGAGGCTACTCTTGGCACAAAAACGAAATAAAAATGACAAGGAGAGGTTTTTACAGAGGCAACAACTTCCAAGATTCAACAAAAGAAAAATTCCATAAAATAAACATGGGTTGTCTCCCATAAGCGCTTTTCTTTAACACCTTTCAGCTAGGCGCAGAAAGTATTTGCACTAAGTATTATCAAGCAAAGAAGTACCAACATCATAACTTGTCCTAATAATAGAATCAAAAGGTGACTTCTTTCTTTTTCTAGGAAAGTGTTCCATATCTTTCTTGAGTGGGAATTGATATCTAATAATTCCATCTCTCATATCAATAACAGCACCAACAGTTCCAAGAAAAGGTCTTCCCAAAACAATAGAACAAGAAGCATTGCATTCAACATCCAAGACAAAAGAATCAACGGGGACTAGGTTATTATTAACCATAATAATAAAATTATTAACTCTCCCCAAAGGTTTCTTTTATGCAATATCAGCATGGTGAACATCCAAATAACATTGTTCCAATGGTGGCAAGTCAAGCATGTCATAGATTTTTCTAGGCATGACAGAAATACTTGCACCAAGATCACATAAAGCATTGCAATCAAAGTCATCTACTCTCATATTAATGATGGGCTCCCAACCATCTTCCAACTTTCTAGGAATAAAGGCTTCATGTTTTAACTTTTCTTCTCTAATTTGCATGAGAGAATTTGTAATATGCTTCGTAAAAGCCATATTTATAGCACTAGCATTAGAACTTCTAGCAAGCTTTTGTAAAAAATTATTACTTCAGAGATATTGCAACAATCAAAATCAAAGTCATTATAATCAAAGGTAAAAGGAAAAGTCAAGAATGAACCGGCCGGTACGTGCTCCGGGCTGAACTCCTTCTTTCATTGGCTGAAGGGAGAGGTGGTCCTACTACCGTGATTGCAATTTTTCTGAAACACTGAACAATATGGCTGCAAAATACTGGGGATGGGACCCGAAACTGAGGGGAGAGGGAGGGCAAGCGAATTAAAACATGGTCAGTGTCAGACGTCTTCCTCAGATTCCTCTCTCCCCTCCGAAACATGTTCCTCCAACCATTTTTCTTCTCTTTCTCCTCCGTGAGTGCAAGGTGACCGCATCCCCTGAGCGCGTGTTGGCTGTCACAATGGCGACGGCGTGGGTGCCTAGCAAGGTCCGCGCATTTCCTTGAGAACACAACAGCAGCTTCGTGTGCTCGTCTCTCATCTCTCGCCGGTTGACCTTTGCGGAGCGAAGGAAAGACACATCAGCTGTCCATCTGCGCGGTGGCGGCACCCGCAGCCGTGGACTATGTGGACACCGCCGCAGACGACGTGCCCACATCGAAAATCAAGCTGTTGGTGCGTGGTTGATAAGCATTCAGCCCCTGTCTCCCTGACTGTACATTTCCTAACCGGGATAGCTTGATGGGTTCTTGATTGAGATATCTTCTTAATTTCTTGATGTGATTTTGTGGATGCAGAGCGTGTTGTTTGGGCTGAATCCGAGCCTCGCCGTGAGCCAGGAGGACCTGGAGCGAGCGGACGAGGTAGCGAGGCAGCTCGAGGCGGCAGCGCCGGCACCCGTTGACCTTGCCAAGAACCTCGACAAGATACAGGGGCGGTGGAAGCTGGTCTACAACTGCGCGTTCTCGTCGTGAACCCTCGATAAGCAGCTAGCTCAGCGTACCAAGCCCCCACGTCACCCCCGCGCTCACCGCGGTGGCAGCGGAGCTCGACGAGCAGCCAGGTCAGCGGAGCTCGCCGCCACCCCGGCGTCTCCCTCATGCGCGCTCACCCGCGTGACCTGCTCCCATCGGCGGCTGCAGGACCAGCTGTGGTTGTTGGCTTCTGTTGCAGGAAGAGAGAGAGAGAGAGTTAAGTGGGGAGGGGGATGAATTACTCTCCTATGCGCGGGCCTAGCATAATATACCCATTAATTATTCAACTTTATATAAAATATACCCTGTCACTATACTGGTCCCAGTGCAAACGTGGACCAATGGATATTGAAGTTGCCGTGGGAGCAAATGCCGTCCGGTTCTATAAATCCACTCTCAAGGTAAAAGGACTATTGTTTCCCATATTACGAAAAATTTCAGCACTCTTATCGGGAACAATTTTGTAGAAATAGTAGGGACTTTTCCTACGCCAATTATTTTACCATTAATAGTAGGAAGCTTGCTAGCATATGAAGTTTCAGTATTACTAGTGGTAGTAATGATGCAAACTTTAGTCAAGTTATTATTTCTAGCAATTTCATCCTCTCTTTCCCACCTAGCATGGAATTCCGCCAACATCCTAACGTTTTCATCAATTCTAACTTGAATGGCATTCAAAGTTTTGCTTTCTTTAACATCAGGGGGCATAGCTTTTAATTTAAGAAATTCAACATCATGGGCAAGGCTATAAACTTTAGAAGCAAGAACATCAATTTTACCAAACTTTTCCTGAATAGATTTATTGAAAACAGTTTATTTACTAATAAAATCCTTAAGCATGACTTCACGATCATAGGGTGCACTTTTATTGTTGCTATAAGAATTACCATCAGAGTTGCCATAAGCATTACCATTATTAGAAGGATATGGTCTATAATTGTTGCTACCAAAATTATTCCTATAAACATTGTTGTTAAAATTGTTGCTTTTAATGAAGTTCACATCAAATGCTCTTCTTGAGCAACCAAAGAAGCTAAAGGAACATTATTTGGATCAACATGAGCTTTACCATTAACAAGCATAGACATAATGGTATCAATCTTATCACTCAAGGAGGAGGTTTCTTCAACAGAATTTACCTTCTTACCTTGTGGAGCCCTCTCAGTGTGCCATTCGGAATAATTTATCATCATATCATCAAGAAGCTTTGTTGAAGCCCCCAAAGTAATGGACATAAAGGTACCTCCAGCAGCTGAATCCAGAAGATTTCTTGAAGAAAAATTCAATCCTGCATAAAAGGTTTGGATGATCATCCAAGTAGTCAGTCCATGAGTGGGACAATTCTTTACCAAAGATTTCATTCTTTCCCAAGCTTGAGCAACATGTTCATTATCAAATTGTCTAAATTTCATTATGTCACTACGCAAGGATATAATCTTAGCAGGAGGATAATACTTTCCAATGAAAGCATCTTTGCATTTAACCCAATAATCAATACTATTTCTAGGAAAAGATCGCAACAAATCTTTAGCTCTTCCTCTCAAAGAGAAAGGAAACGATTTCAGTTTTATAATGTCACCATCTACATCCTTATATTTTTGCATGTCACAAAGTTCAACAAAATTATTAAGGTGAGCAGCAGCATCATCAGTACTAACGCCAGAAAATTGCTCTTTCATAACAAGATTTAACAGGGAAGGTTTAATTTCATAGAAAGCTGCTTCAGGAGCAGGTGGAGCAATAGGTGTGCATATAAAATTATTATTATTTGTACTAGTAAAGTCACACAACTTGGTATTTTCAGGAGTAATCATTTTAGCAAGATAAAAATAGAATAACAGAAATAAAAACTATAATAGCAACTAATTTTTTGTGTTTTTGATATAAAGAAACGAACAAGATAAAATAAAGTAAACTAAGCAAAACAATAACAAAGTAAAGAGATTGGATATGAGAGACTCCTTTGCAGAAATCCTCTTTCTCCCCGGCAACGGCGCTAGAAAATCTTGATGGTGCTCCAGGTACGGCGTCAGACAATCTTGGTGGCGGTTGTGGAAGCGGTTGGTGACGAGGATTCACCTCGCAATTGCCTACGTATTGTAGACTTGGGTTTCAGGAGAGAGCGACGATGGAGATTCCGGGAGCGTGATTAGGCACACGATGTACCCAGCTTCGGGTCCCCTCGGTGGAGGATCCCTACGTGCTGCTAGCAATCTAGTATATGAACACAAGTCTGTTTACAGGGAGCCGCCGTAGGAGGAACTATGTTGTCTATCTATCCTCCTCCTATCGGGTGCCCTGGCTAGCTTTATATATGCAACCAGCCTAGGGTTTTACAAGAGTCCTAGTCAACTACTTCTTCGGGTTGCCTTCTTGGGCCTTCTCCATATTGGGCCGAGCCAGGTATACTAATAATGGGTACCCGAAGGGTATGCCCATGTCAGTAGCCCCCGAGTGTTTAGGGAAGTCGAAGACTTGCGTAGAGACTCCAATCATAATTATCTCCGAAGTCGAAGAAATACAAAGCAAGGCCATTGATCCAGAAATATATTAGGTCACTGTCGTAGATCATGTGTAGCATAGATGATGTTGACGATTCTCGAAGTTATTTTTCTATCGGGTGCGTGACCAGCGCTCCCGATGGGAGTGATGGCGTGTAACTCACACGTTCGTTGGGAACCCCAAGAGGAAGGTATGATGCGCACAGCAGCAAGTTTTCCCTCAGAAAGAAACCAAGGTTTATCGAACCAGGAGGAGCCAAGAAGCACGTTGAAGGTTGATGGCGGCGGGATGTAGTGCGGGGCAACACCAGGGATTCCGGCGCCAACGTGGAACCTGCACAACACAACCAAAGTACTTTGCCCCAACGAAACAGTGAGGTTGTCAATCTCACCGGCTTGCTGTAACAAAGGATTAACCGTATTGTGTGGAAGATGATTGTTTGCAGAAAACAGTAGAATAGTATTGCAGTAGATTGTATTTCAGTATAGAGAATTGGACCGGGGTCCACAGTTCACTAGAGGTGTCTCTCCCATAAGATAAACAGCATGTTGGGTGAACAAATTACAGTTGGGCAATTGATAAATAAAGAGGGCATGACTATGCACATACATATTATGATGAGTATAGTGAGATTTAATTGGGCATTACGACAAAGTACATAGACCGCCATCCAGCATGCATCTATGCCTAAAAAGTCCACCTTCAGGTTATCATCCGAACCCCCTCCGGTATTAAGTTGCTAACAACAGACAATTGCATTAAGTATTGCGCGTAATGTAACTAGTGACTACATTCTTGAACATAGCACCAATGTTTTATCCCTAGTGGCAACAGCACATCCGTAACCTTAGTGGTTCTTGTCACTCCTCCAGATTCACGGAGACATGAACCCACTATCGAGCATAAATACTCCCTCTTGGAGTTACTAGCATCAACTTGGCCGAGCATCTACTAATAACGGAGAGCATGCAAGATCATAAACAACACATAGACATAGCTTTGATAATCAACATAACAAGTATTCTCTATTCATCGGATCCCAACAAACGCAACATATAGAATTACAGATAGATGATCTTGATCATGTTAGGCAGCTCACAAGATCCAACAATGATAGCACAATGGGGAGAAGACAACCATCTAGCTACTGCTATGGACCCATAGTCCAGGGGTAGACTACTCACACATCACTCCGGAGGCGACCATGGCGGCGTAGAGTCCTCCGGGGAGATGAATCCCCTCTCCGGCAGGGTGCCGGAGGCGATCTCCTGGATCCCCGAGATGGGATCGGCTGCGGCGGCGTCTGCGGAAGGTTTTCCGTATCGTGGCTCTCGGTGCCGGGGGTTTTGCAACGGAGGCTATTTGTAGGCGGAAGGGCAGGTCAAGAGGCGGCACGAGGGCCCCACACCACAGGGCCGCGCGGCCAAGGGGGGCCGCGCCGCCCTAGGGTGTGGCCCCCTCGTGGCCCCTCTTCGTCTCCTCTTCGGACTTCTGGAAGCTTCGTGGCAAAATAGGACCCTGGGCGTTGATTTCGTCCAATTCCGAGAATATTTCGTTACTAGGATTTCGAAACCAAAAACAGCAGAAAACAAGCAATCGGCACTTCGGCATCTTGTTAATAGGTTAGTTCTAGAAAATGCACGAATATGACATAAAGTGTGCATAAAACATGTAGATAACATCAATAATGTGGCATGGAACATAAGAAATTATCGATACGTCGGAGACGTATCAGCATCCCCAAGCTTAGTTCCGCTCGTCCCGAGCAGGTAAAACGATAACACGGATAATTTTCGGAGTGACATGCCATCATAATCTTGATCATACTATTTGTAAAGCATATGTAGTGAATGCAGCGATCAAAACAATGTATATGACATGAGTAAACAAGTGAATCATAAAGCAAAGACTTTTCATGAATAGCACTTCAAGACAAGCATCAATAAGTCTTGCATAAGAGTTAACTCATAAAGCAATAATTCAAAGTAAAGGCATTGAAGCAACACAAAGGAAGATTAAGTTCCAGCGGTTGCTTTCAACTTGTAACATGTATATCTCATGGATATTGTCAACATAGAGTAATATAATAAGTGCAATATGCAAATATGTAAGAATCAATGCACAGTTCACACAAGTGTTTGCTTCTTGAGGTGGAGAGAAATAGGTGAACTGACTCAACATTGAAAGTAAAAGAATGGTCCTCCATATAGGAAAAGCATCGATTGCTATATTTGTGCTAGAGCTTTGATTTTGAAAACATGAAACAATTTTGTCAACGGTAGTAATAAAGCATATGTATCATGTAAATTATATCCTACAAGTTGCAAGCCTCATGCATAGTATACTAATAGTGCCCGCACCTTGTCCTAATTAGCTTGGACTACCGGATCATCACAATGCACATGTTTTAACCAAGTGTCACAAAGGGGTACCTCTATGCCGCCTGTACAAAGGTCTAAGGAGAAAGCTCACATTGGATTTCTCGCTATTGATTATTCTTCAACTTAGACATCCATACCGGGACAACATAGACAACAGATAATGGACTCCTCTTTTATGCATAAGCATGTAACAACAATTAATAATTTTCTCATTTGAGATTGAGGATATATGTCCAAAACTGAAACTTCCACCATGGATCATGGCTTTAGTTAGCGGCCCAATGTTCTTCTCTAACAATATGCATGCTTAACCATAAGGTGGTAGATCTCTCTTACTTCAGACAAGACGGACATGTATAGCAACTCACATGAAATTCAACAAAGAGTAGTTGATGGCGTCCCCAGTGAACATGGTTATCGCACAACAAGCAACTTAATAAGAGATAAAGTGCATAATTACATATTCAACACCACAATAGTTTTTAAGCTATTTGTCCCATGAGCTATATATTGCAAAGGTGATGATGGAATTTTAAAGGTAGCACTCAAGCAATTTACTTTGGAATGGCGGAAAATACCATGTAGTAGGTAGGTATGGTGGACACAAATGGCATAGTGGTTGGCTCAAGTATTTTGGATGCATGAGAAGTATTCCCTCTCGATACAAGGTTTAGGCTAGCAAGGCTTATTTGAAACAAACACAAGGATGAACCGGTGCAGCAAAACTCACATAAAAGACATATTGAAAACATTATAAGACTCTACACCGTCTTCCTTGTTGTTCAAACTCAATACTAGAAATTATCTAGACCTTAGAGAAATAAAATATGCAAACCAAATTTTAGCATGCTCTATGTATTTCTTCATTAATGGGTGCAAAGTATATGATGCAAGAGCTTAAACATGAGCACAACAATTGCCAAGTATCACATTACCCAAGACATTAATAGCAATTACTACATGTATCATTTTCCAATTCCAACCATATAACAATTTAACGAAGAAGAAACTTCGCCATGAATACTATGAGTAGAAACTAAGGACATACTTGTCCATATGCTACAGCGGAGCGTGTCTCTCTCCCATAAAGTGAATGCTAGGATCCATTTTATTCAAACAAAACAAAAACAAAAACAAACCGACGCTCCAAGCAAAGCACATAAGATGTGATGGAATAAAAATATAGTTTCAGGGGAGGAACCTGATAATTTGTCGATGAAGAAGGGGATGCCTTGGGCATCCCCAAGCTTAGACGCTTGATTCTTCTTAATATATGCAGGGGTGAACCACCGGGGCATCCCCAAGCTTAGAGCTTTCACTCTCCTTGATCATGTTGCATCATACTCCTCTCTTGATCCTTGAAAACTTCCTCCACACCAAACTCGAAACAACTCATTAGAGGGTTAGTGCACAATAAAAATTAACATATTCAGAGGTGACACAATCATTCTTAACACTTCTGGACATTGCATAAAGCTACTAGATATTAATGGATCAAAGAAATTCATCCAACATAGCAAAAGAGGCAATGCGAAATAAAAGGCAGAATCTGTCAAAACAGAACAGTTCGTATTGACGAATTTTAAAATGGCACCAGACTTGCTCAAATGAAAATGTCCAAATTGAATGAAAGTTGCGTACATATCTGAGGATCACTCACGTAAATTGGCATAATTTTCTGAGTTACCTACAGCGGAAAACAGCCCAGATTCGTGACAGCAAAGAAATCTGTTTCTGCGCAGTAATCCAAATCTAGTATGAACTTTTCTATCAACGACTTAACTTGGCACAACAAAACACTAAACTAAGATAAGGAGAGGTTGCTACAGTAGTAAACACCTTCCAAGACACAAAATAAAAACAAAGTACTGTAGGTAAAAACATGGGTTGTCTCCCATAAGCGCTTTTCTTTAACGCCTTTCAGCTAGGCGCAGAAAGTGTGTATCAAGTATTATCGAAGGGTGGTACTTCTACAGCGGGATGTGGAGCTTTCTCAACCAGGCATAGTATATTAGATACATAAGTTTTAGCATCTCCCTTTTCATTGGTCTTAGGCGTGCTACTCTCGTCAAACAAATTTTCAGGAACAAGCCAGGCATAGTTATTTTCTAGTGCATCATTCATAGCTAGGAGTTTACATGGTATTGGTGCTTTGATCTCCCCACCATCATCCATATTATTGGTGTATCTTATTCTATCCATGTCCATCTTTTCAAGGAGACTAACAAAATTAGTATGCGAACCAAGCATATTAAATTTAGCAAAGACCTTTCTAGCTTCTCTTGCTAGACCACCAAATTCTCTAAGAAGGGTTTCTAAAACAAAATCTTTCTTTTCCCCTTCTTCCATATCACCAAGTGTGAGAAACATGTGTTAGATTATAGGATTAAGATTAACAAATTTAGTTTCCAACAGGTGAACTAAATGCGCAGCAGCAATTTCATAAGTAGGCGCAAGGTCTACCAAGTGTCTATCTTCAAAATTTTCAATGGTACTAACATGATTGAAGAATTCTTCTATATTATTTCTCCCAACTATAGACCCACGTCCTACCGGTATGTCTTTTGTGGTAAAATTAAAAGGAAACATGATGAATCAAGTAAAGTAAATGCAAGTAAACTAATTTTTTTGTGTTTTCGATATAGCGAACAAGATAGCAAATAAAGTAAAACTAGCAACTAATTTTTTTGTATTTTGATTTAGTGCAGCAAACAAAGTAGTAAATAAAACTAAGCAAGACAAAAACAAAGTAAAGAGATTGAGAAGTGGAGACTCCCCTTGCAGCGTGTCTTGATCTCCCCGACAACGGCGCCAGAAAAAGAGCTTGATGGCGTGTAACTCACACGTTCGTTGGGAACCCCAAGAGGATGGTATGATGCGCACAGCAGCAAGTTTTCCCTCGGAAAGAAACCAAGGTTTATCGAACCAGGAGGAGCCAAGAAGCACGTTGAAGGTTGATGGCGGCGGGATGTAGTCCGGCGCAACACCAGGGATTCCGGCGCCAACGTGGAACCTGCACAACACAACCAAAGTACTTTGCCCCAACGAAACAGTGAGGTTGTCAATCTCACCGGCTTGCTGTAACAAAGGATTAACCGTATTGTGTGGAAGATGATTGTTTGCAGAAAACAGTAGAACAGTATTGCAGTAGATTGTATTTCAGGATAGAGAATTGGACCGGGGTCCACAGTTCACTAGAGGTGTCTCTCCCATAAGATAAACAGCATGTTGGGTGAACAAATTACAGTTGGGCAATTGACAAATAAAGAGGGCATGACCATGCACATACATATTATGATGAGTATAGTGAGATTTAATTGGGCATTACGACAAAGTACATAGACCGCCATCCAGCATGCATCTATGCCTAAAAAGTCCACCTTCAGGTTATCATCCGAACCCCCTCCAGTATTAAGTTGCTAACAACAGACAATTGCATTAAGTATTGCGCGTAATGTAACTAGTGACTACATCCTTGAACATAGCACCAATGTTTTATCCCTAGTGGCAATAGCACATCCGTAACCTTAGTGGTTCTTGTCACTCCTCCAGATTCACGGAGACATGAACCCACTATCGAGCATAAATACTCCCTCTTGGAGTTACTAGCATCAACTTGGCCGAGAGCATCTACTAATAACGGAGAGCATGCAAGATCATAAACAACACATAGACATAGCTTTGATAATCAACATAACAAGTATTCTCTATTCATCGGATCCCAACAAACGCAACATATAGAATTACAGATAGATGATCTTGATCATGTTAGGCAGCTCACAAGATCCAACAATGATAGCACAATGGGGAGAAGACAACCATCTAGCTACTGCTATGGACCCATAGTCCAGGGGTAGACTACTCACACATCACTCCGGAGGCGACCATGGCGGCGTAGAGTCCTCCGGGAGATGAATCCCCTCTCCGGCAGGGTGCCGGAGGCGATCTCCTGGATCCCCCGAGATGGGATCGGCGACGGCGGCGTCTCTGGAAGGTTTTCCGTATCGTGGCTCTCGGTACTGGGGGTTTCGCAACGGAGGCTATTTGTAGGCGGAAGGGCAGGTCAAGAGGCGGCACGAGGGCCCCACACCACAGGGCCGCGCGGCCAAGGGGGGGCCACGCCGCCCTAGGGTGTGGCCCCTCGTGGCCCCTCTTCGTCTCCTCTTCGGACTTCTGGAAGCTTCGTGGCAAAATAGGACCCTGGGCGTTGATTTCGTCCAATTCCGAGAATATTTCGTTACTAGGATTTCTGAAACCAAAAACAGCAGAAAACAGCAACTGGCACTTCGGCATCTTGTTAATAGGTTAGTTCTAGAAAATGCACGAATATGACATAAAGTGTGCATAAAACATGTAGATAACATCAATAATGTGGCATGGAACATAAGAAATTATCGATACGTCGGAGATGTATCAGGGAGTAGCCCCCGAGTCTATGGGAAGTGGTTGCACCTGGGCATAGACTCAAGTTGTACTACTCGATGAAGAACTTGACTATATTTCTAGGCATATCCCCTCTTTTTATCGGCTCCTGCTGGAGGACTTGATGAAATCCATGCGCTCCCGATGGGAGAAGGCTCCACTCGAGTCGTAGAGTCGAGTTTAGTCTACAAACCTTTATATATTTACATAATTGAATGAAATCTCCGTGTTTTCTCCCTTTTTCAAATTCTTCGAGTCCAAAGAGACGCTATATTTTCTTCGACAACTATATTGTACAGGGATATTGGTAAATGCGGCTGGTTCATCTAACGGATCAGGTACCAGTTAATTGCTCTAGTGGAAAATCCGGATAAACCTACTTCAAACTCGCGTCCCCGGACACAAATTTGGGATACTGGCATAATTCAGAACGTTCCGCTTTAGGACTTACCGAAACTGAATTCCAACAAAATTATTGGATCCACAGCGCGTCCACCGGGATTTTTCTTCACATCTGTTGACGTGGATAAAGTGGGAGAGCGCATTCAGGTGCGATGCCACGCCACATAGGACGGATCCTGGGGTCTTACCTTCATGACCTTTTTACGAGTCACGGCATTCAGAGTTTTTACCGTGGTGGACGCGCTCCGAGAATATATTGTCTAGCACCTTGTTCGGCTGATGTAATGACCCATTTTTCGGGTTCTTCTATATTTTTTGCGGGCATGATGGAATAGCCGAATATATTGGGTTCTTCTATATTGTCGTCAGGTACATCGCCGGTGCTCTTGATCGGAATAAATGACGAGTCAATGGACCCGAAGATTTTTCCACTTTTTTTTGGTTCCCCTTGAAGAAAATTTCCTCGAGTTCCTCCTTGAAGAAAATTTCGTCGGGTCCATCCTTGAAGAAAATTTCGTCGGGTTCATCACTGAAGAAAATTTCATCGGGTTCTTGCTTGAAGAAAATTTCGTCGAGTTCATCCTTGAAAAAAATTTCGTCGGGTTCATCACTGAATAAAATTTTGTCGGGTTCTTCCTTTAAGAGAATTTCATCGGGTTCCTCCTTGAAGAAAATTTTGTCGGGTTCATCACTGAAGAAAATTTTGTCGGGTTCTTCCTGGAAGAAAATTTCATCGGGTTCCTCCTTGAAGAAAATTTCGTCGGGTTCATCACTGAAGAAAATTTTGTCGGGTTCATCACTGAAGAAAACTTCATCGAGTTCCTTGCAAATTTTTTTATCGAGTTCTTTGTTGATGTAGTTTTTCCTTGGCACAGTTCTTCTTTTGTCGACCTGAGATGTAGAGTGAATTCGTACAGTGCAGCCCCCGAGTGTCGGGTGCGGCGAAAGTAAATGATAATCAACTTTGTGTAAATTAAAGGAACACTTAGCTTATTGGGTACGACGGAGTCGACGCGGAGGTGGGTCGTGCAACTGAGTCGATGAAGTCTTCGAGTGCAGCGAAGGAGTCGAGCCAAAGTAGAAACCACCAAATGGTGAAAGTGGATGTTGCCAAATTGTTAATGAAGAAATAACCGAGCCACCGAGCGCTGCTGGGGTGATTTCATGGTTGTTGCTTTAGACGCCGTGTCGCAGTTGTGACATAGGGCGAAGTCGTTGTCGAAGCCCTGAGTGTTGCTGAAAACGTTTCGTCAAAGTAGTGGTCGCCTGGAATATTATATTGTAGCTATGCTCAGGGGCGAAGTCGTTGTCGAGCCCCCGAGTGTTGGCTCCATGGATATGTAACCTGTTTTTGACTTCCGCTAGAGAATTCAATGAAATTTTTGACCCCATTGAAGCTCAAGCCATTTGAATATTAAGCTATTGAAGATTATGTCATGAGAGATAAAGTCATTGAAGATGAATCCAAGATGAAATATTTGAGATGAATCCATATTGAAGATTACGACATTAAATATGAAGCATATATTGAAGATGAATCCGCTGATATCATAGAGGATGAATCCATTGACCCGAAGAAAATAAATCCAGTAATAACCATAGAAGATGAATCCATTGACACAGAAATGCGTCGAGTAGTATTGTATTAGAAGAAACCAATGATAACCCGAAGAACAAAAATCCACTCACCCGAAAGTGCACCGGATAGTATTATATAAGATGAATTTGCTGGTAACCACTGAATATAAATCCACTGACCCGGAATTGTATCGGGTCAGTATTATAAGACCACAAAAGATAAAATCTATTGGCAACTATTAGAAAATGAATCCACTGACAACCATTAGAAAATGAATCCACTGAAAATGCATTGGGTCGTATTGTACAGGAGGATATCAATAACCACCATATAGATGAATCCATTGGCCCGGAGTTCCATCGGGTCAGTGCCAGATAACCATAGAAAATAAATCCAGTAATAGCGCATCCCTGAATATCGAGTGTATTTGTTGTAATGATGTAATGGCGCAGCTCCGGGTGTCGGGTGCGGCGAAAGTAAATAATAATTGACACTTGGAAGAGGAACACTTAGAGCATGTCTAACAGACCCCTTAAAAGGGCTAAACCCGTATAATAACCGCCAAAATACGGGTTTGGGCTCTACCCGGCCATCTAGCAGGCCCCGTAAAAATGGCCCCCGCGTCGATTTTTCCCAGTTTCGATTACGGGGCGGCTCTTCGCCCCCTACTTGTGCGGGGTGGGAGCGGGAATAGAGGGCCAAACCAGTATCCTCCCCTCCACTACACGTGAAGGGTTTTAGCGAAATCCAACCGCCGCCGCCGCCACCCGATCTCCTCCGCCCCGCCCTTCCCGGCAACGACGCGGCCGGATCTCGCTGCCATGGATCCTCCGTAAGGCCCGCCAACCGCCGGCGGTCCAGTACCTTCGGCCGCGGTGGTTGATGTCCCCATCGGAGGTCCGCCAAACACCGGCGACATGTCGGCCATGATCTCCGCCACCATCTCGTCGAAGAGGAAGAGGTTCCCGAAGAAATTCTTCGAAGCCCCTTCGGCGGCCGCAGCTCCACCGGCCGCAGCTCCGCCGGCTGACAAGAAGGGGGGCAGGATGAAGACGAAGGCGGCTGGGCCGAGGGGTGGCCCACAGTCCAAGGTGAAGACAAAGGCAGTCAGCCGCATCAGCCTGGCGCCTCCACCGTCGTCCAAGGCCACGGCCCCTCCTCCGTCTGTTCCGGTCGCGGCGACGCCCTCGCCGCCGCCACCCGCCATGGACGTGGACAAGGTGTTCGATGTTGAGTCCACAACATCGTACATGGACATGCTCAATGATTCCGCGGTGGACTTGAACGCCGGCATCGATGCGTTCGGTGGGGAGGACAATGTCGAAGGGATTGATGATGAGGAGGAGGATGAGGGTGACGAAGCCGTCGATGACGAGGAGGTGGTTGAGGTTGATCCGGCTGCCGCCGGTTCTTCCTCGACGCCGAAGCCACGCACGGCGAACTACAGCGAGATCGAAGACGCGATCTTGTTCCGTGCTTGGAGTAAGGTGGGGATGGATGCGTGCACCGGAGTGGACCAAGGCGGCAAGCGATATTGGCAGCGCATCGAGGATCTCTACCACCAGCTGAAGCCTCACCAAGAGCATGGCCGACAGATCCTACCGCTACCTTGAAGGCCGATGGAACATCATCAAACCAGCTTGTTCTCGTTGGAGTGCTGCCATGGACCAAGTGGCCGACAACCCCCCTAGTGGATGCGTGCCGGAGGATTATGTAAGTTTTCCGTTGCTTGTTGCTATCCATTGCTTGTTGCTATCCATTGCTTGGTGCAAACATCACATTGCTTGTTGTTGCGCAGCCCAAGTATGCTCAACAGAGGTACAAAGACATGGCCGGCTCCAAGAACAAGGAATTTCAATTTCAACATTGCTTTTCCATTCTTCAACATCTTCCTAAGTGGAAGTTGAGGGACAGCGAACCAAAGTGCAAGAAGGAAGCACTGCTCACCATGGATGATGAAGCGGAAGACATGAGTGCAAGAAACGCCGGCAAGCCCGAGGGCAACAAGAAAGCCAAGGAGAGGATGAAGGTAGAAGGTGAAGCATCTAGCTTCCGGGAGAAGTTGGATCAACTCATGAAGTCCAAGGAGGCATTGACGATGAAGACATTGGAGACCAAGCTCCTTATCACCGAGAAGAAGAAGGAGGTGAAGCTTGCCAAGGTGGAAGCAAGGCAGGAAGATGCCAAGGTGAAGGCCGAGTTGGACATGAAGATGATCGCAATCAAAGAAGCCAAGGCCATGAAGGAGCTCTTGGCCGAGGAGAGGGAAATCATGATGATGCGCATCGATGACATGGATGAGGATCAGCTGGCGTGGTGGAAGGAGACCAAGGCGGACATCATTGCGAGGAAGAAGGTTGCGCGTGAAGCTCGTGCTGCAAGTGCTCTTGGTTCGTCGACTCCTCGAGGTGAGTCTCCGGCGAGTGGTGGCGCCGCTGGCGATGGACTCGTTGATGGTTGATCACATTTGGGAACTTCCGTGGCTTGAACATTGGCTATGATCGCGTTGATCGCGTTGTGATGTAAAAAAACTATGAATTATGCATCACATATTTTGGATGTGCTATGTTTGATCTGAAATTGTTGTCTAAAACCCTGTTTTACGGGGTTGGCAACTCGTCCGAGCTAGCAGATCCCGTATCCCCACCCCGTAAAACAGAATATTCTGTTTTACAGGGTCTGCTAGCTCGGACGAGTTTTCGGCCGGTGAAAACTGAATACAGGGCCCTCTACTCGCGTTTTAAGGGGCAGAAATATAAGGGGTCTGTTAGACATGCTCTTAGCTTTTTAATCGGGTGCGGCAAAGTTGTCGAGGAAGCAGGTCGTGCGATGGACGCAGTCGATAAGGCAGACGTAGTGAATCGGCGAGTCTGCGACGGGCGAGCCCCCGAGGGTGTTGAGTCCGTGATGATGAGTTCACAAAAACAAGCGAGTAGTCGGAGCTTATTCCGATCTGCAGTTGTATGAAGGCGCAAAAATTTGCACGCAAGTAACAGCAGGAGCTGAAAAATATTTGGCCGAATAATTTTTTGTGAATAATAATTAACTGGAAATATAGCACCTGATGATCCTTGTGTCGGATAATGGGGTCACGGCGAGTGCACGCCGGTAGGTCTGCGACGGGTGACGTTGGTGAGGACACCCGTACCAATGGTGGGGTACCTCCGTACTGATATTTTGTCGGCCGCCCGTGAGTTTTGTACAACCGGAGATGATGATTGTGGCCTGGCATTGTATCATGTGATTGCAACTTCGTTCACGTCGATCGGCTGATGGTGAAGCTTCTTTTAATGGCGAATCTGTGCATCCATCGCAAGGATTGCTTGGACATGCACATGATGCTGGCCTGGCCTGATGCGTGGAACTAGAAACTGCCCTGCTGCGACGGGATGACACCAACGGGGGCACATCATGTTTTTCCGATCTCCGCTCAATGATGAACTTGAAGTAAATCGTCTTCGCACGTGGCCGGGTGTTGGCCAGATGAATCATGGAGATCAGCCGCTGTGTTGTCGCCGCGAAGTCGCGGATGAGACTTGATCATGCTAAGATGCGATCTAGTCGCTATTGTTGACAATGAGGGATCCACGTCATCCATATTGTGTTTGTACTGATTTTTCGAGATGTCTTGGATTGATAAATCTGCACCGAAAAAACAGTACAAACCGGAAAAATATTTGTAGATTGATATTGGACAAGGAAAATAATTGGAAAAAATTCGCTCATTTAGTTGAAGTCGATCCAACATAGCCCGAGCTGCCGCATGCGCCCGGAATCAGTCGACAGAAGTAGCTTGATCTCGAACCGATGAAGGCACAACAGTAGCTTGTCGATTATGTTTCCATCCTTCGAGTAGGTTCTTCTTCAAACTAATCTAAGTTCATTAATCCAAAGACATGCATCCACAAAACACACAGGCGCGTCGCGCGTAGAGAGTCAGAATCCAGGTAAAATAAAGAATTGATAAAATAGTAAATGAGTGAGAGATTAGGTGGCTAGCAACGAGTGCTGCCTTTGGATCCAGTAGTCATCAAGTCTGCTTTGGTCCATCCTCCTTTTCCTTCTACGTGAAACAGTGAAACACGACCGAGTCCAACACGAACTCAGCATCATCGATATGGGTAGATTGAATCGGGCATCAAGGCGTAACGGAAAACTCGAGTTCATGTAGGTCCGATCGGCACATTTCGAGAGCGGTGCTGGCGCTGGACTCTACAGCAGATGCGATCTGGCCATCGTTTGGCCTGCATTTTTTCCTATCTTTTCATCGATCTCAAGAAGAAGTTGATATGTACAGCCGTTGATGATGGATCCCGCCCGGATAACGAAATCCAGTCACCGCGATTCCCACAGACGGCGTCAATTGACGAGGAATCACCTCGCCAATGTCTACGTATTGTAGACTTGAGTTTCGGGAGAGAGCGACGATGGAGGGTCCGGGAGCGAGATTAGGCACACGATGTACCCAGCTTCGGGTCCCCTCGGTGGAGGATCCCTACGTGCTGCTAGCAATCTAGTATATGAACACAAGTCTGTTTACAGGGGGCCGCCGTAGGCGGAACTATGTTGTCTATCTATCCTCCTCCTATCGGGTGCCCTGGCTAGCTTTATATATGCAACCAGCCTAGGGTTTTACAAGAGTCCTAGTCGACTACTTCTTCGGGTTGCCTTCTTGGGCCTTCTCCATATTGGACCAAGCCAGGTATACTAATAATGGGTACCCAAAGGGTATGCCCATGTCAGTTGGGAAACCCCAAGATGAAGGTGTGATGAGCACAGCAGCAAATTTTTCCTCAGTAAGAAACCAAGGTTTAATCGACCAGTAGGAGAAAGGAGTGACTTCTGAAGGTGTTTCTGGCTGACTATTGGCAGGGCGCACTACCGGCGTCAGCAACAATCTGAAACCTGCACACAACACAATCACAATACTTTGCCCCAACTCACAGTGAGGTTGTCAATCCCACTGGTTTTTGCTGAGTTAACCGTATGGTGTGGAAGGAGATGTTTGCAGTGAATGAAAAGAAAATAGTGCTTGCAGAAAGTAAACGGAACAGGATGATTGTATCGGTGTAGAGGAAAGGACCGGAGTCCACAGTTCACTAGTGGTGTCTCTCCATAAAGATAAATAGCATGTTTGGTGAACAAATTACAGTTGGGCAATTGACAGAATAAAGTGCATACATAGCAAGACGAATTCTATGAGATTTGTTTGGGAATTACAACATAATACATAGACCGTAATCCAGCTGCATCTATGACTAATAATCCACCTTCCGGTTAGCATCCGTACCCCTTTCAGTATTAAGTTGCAAGCAACAGATAATCGCATTAAGCAATGTGTGTAAAGTAAACAATAGAATTACCTTTGGATAAAATATTGTTGTTTTCTCCCTAGTAGCAACAACACATCTACAATCTTAGAAGTAAACAATGAACCCACTATCGAGCATAAATACTCCCTCTTGGAGTCACAAGCATCTTCTTGGCCAAATCATCTACTAGCAACGGAGAGCAAGCAAGATCACAAATAACATATGACATCAATCTCAACCATAGTATTCAATATTCATCGGATCCCAGCAAACACAACATGTAGCATTACATAAGGATTACAACACAACATGTAGCATTACAACAGGCAGCTCACAAGATCTAAACATGAGAAATAAATTGGAGAAGACAACCATCTAGCTACTGCTATGGACCCATAGTGCAGGGATGAACCACTCACGCATCACTTCGGAGGCGGGCATGGCGATTTAGAAGCCTCCGGTGATGATCTCCCCGTCCGGCAGAGTGCCAGAAAGAGCTTCAGAACCCTCCCGAGATGGGTTCTGCAATGGCGGCCGCGACGGAACTTTTCGTGGATGGAGTCTCGGGTATCTGGGGTTTTCCCGAGATCGTGAATAAATAGGCGGAAGGGCGATGTCAGTGGAGGCTAGGGGGGCCAGACCACCCCTAGGTGCGACCAGGGCCTAGGCCACGCCTAGGCCTGGTCTGGCCGCCCTGCTGCCCCTCTTCGACTCCCCTTCGGTCTCCGGCTTCGTTACGGTAAAATATTGACTTCGGTTTTTGTTTCGTCCAATTTCGAGAATATTTCCTGCACAACTTTTCTGAAACCAAAAATAACAGAAAATAGGGAACTGCCACTATGGCATCTTGTCAATAGGTTAGTGCCGGAAAATGTATAAAAGTGTAACGGAGTGTAAGTAAAACATAGTGAAATTAGTGTAAAACAAGCATGGAGCATCAAAAATTATAGATACGTTTGAGATGTATCAACCTCCTATAGAAACCAGCATGGCCAAGAATACTACAAATACCTTTAACATCCCTAGGACAGGGCATTTTCTCAATTGCTTCAACTTTGGCTCTGTCGATTTCAATACCTCTTTCAGAAAGTTTATGTCCAAGAACAATTCTCTCATTTATCATAAAGTGGCATTTCTCCCAATTAAGAACAAGATTAGTTTCCTCACATCTCTGCAAAACTTTATCAATATTGTGCAAACAGTTATCAAAAGAAGTCCCATAGACGAAGAAATCGTCCATGAATACTTCCACAATTTCTTCACAAAAACCATGAAAAATAGTAGACATGCATCTTTAAAATATAGCAGGAGCATTACACAAACCGAAAGGCATACGTCTATAAGCATAAGTTCCATAAGGACAAGTAAAAGTGGTTTTCTCTTGATCTTGTTTTTAACAACAATTTGAGAGAACCATGAATAACCATCAAGAAAACAAAAGTGAGTTTTCTTAGCCAACCTTACTAACATTTGATCAATAAAGGGTAAAGGATAATGATCCTTCTTAGTAACTTTGTTAACTTTTCTAAAATCAGTGCACATTCTATAACAAACTACTACTCTTTGAGGAATAAGCTCATTATTCTCATTAGGCACGACAGTAATTCCTCCTTTCTTAGGGACACAATGCACAAGACTAACCCATCTACTATCAGCAATAGGATAAATAATACCAGCATCAAGGAGTTTCAATACCTCATTTCTTACCACATCCTTCATCTTAGGAATTAAACGGCGTTGATGTTCAACAACTAGCTTTGCATCAGGTTCCATATTGATAGCATGCTGACATATAGTAGGAGAAATCCCCTTCAAATCATCAAGAGTATATCCCATTGCTCCTCATTGTTTCTTCAATACTCCCAATAATCTTTCCTCTTTCTGTCCTGAAAGTTTAGAACTAATAATAACAGGATATATTTTCTTATCATCAATATAAGGATATTTAAGATCATCAGGCAAAGGTTTTAAATCGAAAACGGGATCCTCCTTGGGTGGTAATGTGGTACCCAAGTCTTCCACATGTAAATTGTGATTAAGCATCTCCGGTTGACGAAGAAGAATCTCATCAATCTCATTTATTTCCTCCATAAAGATATCACTTTTGTGGTCCTCCATATATTGCTGCAAAGCATTGTTAGGAGCAAGAGAAATAGAAGCAAGTTGTTCTACTCTAAAATCTTCATTAGGCAATTCAGTTTTATAAGGAGCTTTAGCAAACTTAGAAAAATTAAACTCATAAGACTCTCCATCAAATTTAGTAAGAATTTTATCCTTCTTACAATCTATAATAGCACCACAAATATTCAAGAAAGGTCTACCAAAAATTATAGGACAAGTCTTACTAGCAGCTGAACCAAGTACTAGAAAATCAGCAGGATATTTAAAAATCAGCAGGATATTTAATCTTACCACATAAAACTTCCACATCTCTAACAATACCAATTGGAGAGATGGTCTCTCTATTAGGAAGCTGAATAACCACATCAATTTATTCAAGTTCACACGAACCAATTTCATGCATAATTTCTCTATAAAGTTCATAAGGAATAGCGCTTGAACTTGCACCAATATCACATAAACCATAATAGCAATGATCACCTATTCTAACAGAAAGCACAGGAACACTAGTTTTCTTGGATTTACTAGGATGTGAAACAATATTAGAAGCATCTTCACAGAAGCTAATGTGTCCATCTTGTACATTTTCAGTAACAAGGTCCTTTACTATTGCTATCGCAGGTTCAATAGTTATTTGTTCATCAGGTTTTATAGCTTTCTTTATACTTTTGTTAACCACACTAGTTATAATAGAATGTTCATTTACCTTGGCAGGAAAAGGTACTTTCTCAGTATAAGGTTCGGGCAAAACACGATCAATGGTACAAACTTCAATATTTATAGCAGGACCATAATTAACAATATCTTTATAAGGTGGATGGTACTTGTTCCACTCCTTTTTAGGAAAATCAAGATAAGAGGCAAAAGCCTTAAAACAATTTGCAAGAATTTGAGAATCAAGACCATAAATAGCACTAGCTAGTATTATGAAAGTCATCAATTCGCATAAAAGATTCAATGCATTCATAATCATAATTTATATCTGACTTTCTTCGTTTGTCATTCTCCCATCCTTCAGTATTTTCCTGAATACGGTCGAGAAGATTCCATTTAGCTTCTTCTTTTATACGTGTAAATGATCCGGAACAAGAAGCATCCAATAAATCCTTATCATGAAGAGAAATCCTTGCATAGAAGTTATTAATAACAATATTACTTGGGAGCTCATGAATGGGACATTTGAGCATTAGTGACTTCAATCTCCCCCATGCTTGGGCAATACTCTCTCCATCTTGAGGCCAGCAATTATATATTTGATTCTGATCTTTATGAATCTCACTTGAAGGATACAATTTAGAATAAAAGAGCGGTACAATTTCCTCCCATCCAATAGATCGACCATTCTTCAGCATCTTATACCATTCCGCGGCTCTTCCCTTAAGCGATAAATAGAATAACTTCCTCTTAACTTGGTCCATTAAAATACCTGCACACTTGAACAACTCGCATAATTCATGTATAAAGAGTAAATGATCACCGGAATAGACAGTTCCATCTCCTAAATAGCAGTTATTCATAACACGTTCAACAATTTTCATAGGTATTTTAAAAGGATCCGCTTGAGCATGCGGTGGTTCATCTACTACCGTAACAGCGGTAGTAGTAATCCCAAATAGGGAGTCAAATGGAGAAGTCTCCATAATGAAATAAAGCAGTAGCAGACAAAAATAAAAACAGCACTTACAGTAAAAGTTTCCTTTACCAATTCCACTCTTCAATAGCGCTTCACTCCCTCGCAACGGCGCCAGAAAATAGTCTTAATGACCCACAAATATAGGGGATGTATCGTAGTACTTTCGATAAATAAGAGTGTCAAACCCAACGAGGAGAAAAAGGTATTGACGAGCAGTTTTGATCAAGAATTCACTGTAAACACTAGCAAACAGGTTTTCATGGGTATTTGGTATTGCAAATGAATAAAGTACGAGTAAATAAAAGACAGTAAGAATAATTGCAGCGAGTGGCCCAATCCTTTCTAGAGCAAAGGTCAAGTCGGTTGTGTTACTTATTATGACTAAACGTTCCCGAGGACACACGGGAATTTCGTCAAGTGCTTTCGCTTCACGCAGCTGAATAATCTTTATCGGTTTGGTAGGTGTTGTGTGGGTGAACCTATGCTAATGCATTACCCCAACTTGGACCAATGCATACTTGTGATTATACCCCTTGCAAGCATCCGCAACACTACAAGAAAGTAATTAAGATAAATCTAACCACAGCCTTAAACTTTGAGATCCTACACTCCCTCGTGCAGTGGTTTCCTACCGGGGTTTGGGTTTCCGTCACTCCCGCAACCCCACAATTAGTAGCCAAATACACGATGTATTCCCCTAGGCCCATAAAGGTGAAGTATGATGTAGTCGATGTTCACATGACACCACTAGAAGAATCACACCACAACTCAAATATCAAATCGCTAAATATTACTCAACATAGTTCCACTACTAACATCATGACTTCTCCCATGTCCTCAAGAACTAAACGAACTACTCACAAGACAGCATACGAATCATAATCAGAGGTGATATAATGATGAATAACAATCTGGACATATACCTTAATTCAACGGTTTCACTCAATAGCATCAACTACAAGGAGTAATCAACACTGGGAAAGTTTCCCCTATGAACTAGACAAGTATCAAACTCAAAATATTACAGCGGGACGGAGTGGAGACGACGGTGATGATGGTGCTGGTGGTGGAGATGATGATGATGATCATCCCGATGAAGTCCAACTCGATGACGGTGGCGATGGCGATGATTTCCCCCCTCCGGGAAGGAGTTTCCCCGGCAGATTTCTGCCTGCCGGAGAGCTTTTCTCTCTCTGTGGTTTTCTGCCTCGTAGCGACGGCGGAATATTTCTCTCTTCGCTCCCCCTCTGTTTAGGGTTCTCGGGGGATGAAATACGCGACGGTGTCAGGAGTGGGCCAGGGCCACCACACCATGCCTAGGCGCGGCCAGGGGGTGGCCCGCGCCTAGGGGTGGTGTGGGCCCCTCCTGGCCCACCTCAGGCTCCCCTTCTGGCATCCTCCGTCATCTGGAAAAATAGGATTTTCAGGATATTTTCTGGGAATTGCTGATCATCAGAAATATGGTGTCTTGACGGTCCTTTTTCCAGCAGAATTCTGACTCCGACAGTTAAGTCTCCAATAATCATCAAACATGCAAAATAGATGAAATAACATAAGTATCATCTCTAAATATGAAATATATCAATGAATAACAGCAAATTATGATATAGAATAGTGATGCAATTTGGACGTATCAGTCTAAGCCAGTGAAACGGGTTCTGTGGTGCATATCGCGTCGCCTAAGGACTAACCATGGATTTTTTTTTATCCTGTAGCGTTTGAGGCGCCTTTAGTGACGAAAAATCGGACCTTGGTAAAAGAGTTTTGGAATACCGTTGTCTGCTGACGTATGCAAACTTACACATAGCAGACGCCGTTATCTGGCCAGTAATGGTGTTAACTGGTTGAAGATCTGTGGTATAGCATGTCATAAAACTTATTATGAACAAAAAAAAAGATATGACAATAAAAAACATCTTTATTTATTTGTCTCTAGGCACATATCCAACAAAAAGTCCATGCCAATTTTCTCGCATATGCGAGGATCACTGTGGTAATTGAAATAAAGTTAGGACAACTTTTATGGGAGGGAGTAAGATATATATGGTGGTGGTGTTGAGTGCCGCGCGCCACACGTCCTGATCCGGTAACAGTAAGTCTTCTACAGGAGAAACGGCTTCCGGTAGATGTCAAACTCTTCCGATGCGCGTAGCTGGGGCTCCTGAAAAGCCGATCCAAAAGATCAGTTAATTAGATGGACATCCAACTGTTAGCATAAGAATGGCGGCAGCTTCATGTATGTCAGATGAATTTTTGTTAATTACCGGGCTCATCTCGGCCCGTATCGCGTTGATGAGGCGACCGTAGGTGGTGTTTGGCTCAGACTCCAACGCTCTGATGAAGTTGTAAGTCATGGCGCCGCCAACTACGGGGGAGGCTGAAGTTGTGCGCGTGTTTTGGCTGTCTCTGCAGCCGCTGATCGATATCGCGAGTCCTCCATTGGTACCCTTGGACGTCTCCGGTCGATGGTTTTCCCATTGCCACTGCCCGGTTCTTGATCGAAGAATATATATATAAAAGAAATAGTACTATTAATTGTAAGATGCGCACGGGCGATGATGATGATGATGATAATTAATCCAGTAAGTACGTACGTACGTACGTACCTTGATAGTCTGCGGCAGCGGTAGGGGAGGTCAAGCACGACGGTGTCGCTGCTGTTACCGGCCGTGTCCACCAAGGCGTGGAGCTTGACGCCCGGGCCGAGCGGCCGTACGATGGTCTCGTTGATCTCGTCGTCCGGTATCACGCCGCTGTCCTCGAAGTCGAGCGGGCACAGCGCCTTGTCGAAGCTGCGGGCAGAGAAATGAACCACCAGGGACATGGCGTCACCGGTGTTGCAACCCTGCACCAGCCACCGCATCCCTAGCCGGATGTTTTTCATCGTCGGCATGCAGTTCGGGTCCCCCTCCTCCGCTGTCGATCGATCGACCAACACAAATTAAACAAAGGTTGAAAGATTTCGAGTTGCGCCCGTCGATCGATCGCTAGCTCGATCATGGTGTTGGTTGAAAGATTTTGTTTTGTTTACCTGTCAGGCGGAGGATGCTGTCGCTGAGGAAGCCGAACCTCTTGCGGAGCAGGTAGCTCATGGTGTTGACGTCGTTGACGCTCCCCTTGAGCTCGTACTTAGTATTGCTGTAAGAGATGCCGACGAGGAGCGCCCGCTTCCTGCCCGGGGGCTCGCGCGGGTAGCTAGCCGGCAGCCAGTCCCCAGACGACGACGGCGGCGCCTGAGGTGGGAACATCAGGGAGTAGATCAAGCCCTTGAGGAAATCTTCAAGGCCGCTTGTCCGGCGCTGGATGGACGTCACGTGGTCGCATAGTGGGCAGCGGACGGAGCGCGCGCCCGGCGGCGCGGTCAGGTACGCGCCGCACTGGCCGCACATCATCGCCCGTGGTTCCCTCATGCTCGCCGTGCTCGACATGGGGGCGCAGCTTGCAAGTATGCAAAGTTGGCAGCCAAATCCAAGGAGGTGCAGGTCTGCCTATAGGCCAGGCGACATGGAAGGAGCATGCAGCATTTTTATCAACTCATCTCTTTCCATTAAATTCTTTCTGGATGCTAAAGTCCCTTTCGGTTCGGCCATGCATTGATCGATAGCTTTAATTTATTCTGATCGAGGACCGCCACTTGATGCCTAATTTATCTTTTCTTTTACAAGGATGCTTAATTTGTGGGTAAGATGGCATCTAGTCGGTGTTGGTATATGTTCGGTTTTGATGATTCTCAGTTCTCAGTCGACTCTAAAACCGTTTAATTTTGTCCTGATACACTAGTGGAAAATATGGTTTTTATACCGGTTTGGGAGTACCTTTAGTCCCGGTTTGCCTTATCGCTGTTTCTCTGCCACAGCAGAGGTTTAGGTTTTGTTTAATTAGGGTTTTGGTACGGTGTTACTTCGGATAGGGTTTTATATATGTAATCCACTCATCTATAACTACGAGCATACACCATTCAACTATAACTACGAGCATAAATATAGAGTTGGTAGGTACTACGAGCATGCAGCCTTTTTGTAATATGACTGTCTGATTCTAATGAAGTAGTATATGGCTGTCTGATCCTAATGAAGTATTATCCGCGCAGACGCATCTATTATCTAAATTTGATGAGCGGGATGGGTCGTTAGATGGGTCGGTCTGTTTAGGTCAGGTCGCTGAAATGTACACATCCGATCCTTCCGTTGCGGCGCTGAGATGCCCACACGTGATATGCTGGCCTACTGAAACCGAGTACGAGTGTGTCCTGATCTTAATTAAATTGCACAAATCCACAACTTCAAACAAACTGGTTCAGGAAACCAAATGTTCCACAAAAGAGTAAAGCAGCGGTAATCCTACACCTACGGAAAACTACTTACGGACTAAACTTACAGATGAACATGGCTTTATACAGTTGGTGAGATCCGGTGGTTGCTCCGAAAAATACTCACGCGTATGGATCCATGGCTTGCCACATCAGTCTGTAAACTGTTTTGTAAATAAAATTGCCCGTAGGTGTACCATTACTCGTAAAGCAGACATAGTCTACTGCATTGTCTGTTGAGTGCAGGTAAGGGGGGAAATAACTCAAAACAACCCAAGATCGAAGGGCCGGAAATGCAATGCAGCAGGCCGCCATGGCATGCATGGTTTTGGAACGTAACCGGGGTCTTAATTTAAATCTGATCTCAGTTTCCAAATCAAAAGATAGCTCACCAAAGAATACTAATAGGCTCGACCCACGCAATCAATGTAGGGTCAATCAATATACTCCCTCCGTTTCTTTCTATAATTCCTATAGATTTTTGGCATTTGTTTCAGAATATAAGGTTGTAGCTGGGCTCTTTTCCAATTACCCCCTCCACATGCGTGAAAAAAATCCATACAAAAAGGAAATAATTAATTGAGATTCCTAATGCATGACCCCAACGATTCCTTAGATTTAGGAAGCAATATTTTTATATCCTTAATATAACCTGGCTGCACATATATGGAGAGTCAACCAGAGAGATTTGTGGGATTTGTTATGTTAATTTAGGAAGTTACCGATTTCTCTCATTTTACTCTGATCTCAAATCGTTAATCTGGGGGGTCTTGTGTAAAGAACACTCTTGTGCTAATTTCCGTGCCAAAACACTATAGGCACTATAGAATGGAATGGAGGGAGTATATTACTGTATCAAGGACCAACGTAACCGATGTCCACATCCAACAACCTTGGCTCGCCCCCACCACCGGCCTGAAGAACAAGACGAGGAAGAACAAGAAGAAAGAGATCGAGACGATGGTGTCCAGCTCCGGTCGCCGTCGACGCACCAGCGCCAAGCGCAGCCTCGCGGACCGCCGCGTTCACGAGAACCTGAAAGAGTGCGAGAAGCTCCTGGGGAAGCTGATCAATTGGTGGGAAAATGACTGCCACCAAGACGACAACAACAACAACTCCGGCGGCCCCAACGCCGAGATCTCCAACGACGCCGCCCGCCGCCGCGCTTACGAGGATTGGTCGGAGGTAGAAATCACGTTCGACAAAGGCGACTGCCAAGACATATCCGACCTATCCGGCCGCAACCCGATCGTGGTCCAGCCCGTCATCTCCAGCCACAGGGTTCACGACGTGCTCATGGATGGAGGGAGCGCTAGCTCTAAACATCCTCACCACCAAGATGCTCGACGAGATGCATATCTCCCGAACTGAGATCAAGCCGTCTTCCGGTAGCATCTCACCTTCCTCATTCATCGGGCAGATACGGCTCTCCGTGCAGCTCGGCTCGCCTGACAATTTTCGAATGGAGGTTGTCCTATTTGACGTGGTCGAGAACGTCGACGTCCCTTTCACCGCCATCTTAGGACGACCAGCTATCGCCAAGTTCATGGTCGTCTTGCACCATGCTTATCAGTGCGCCAAGATCCCAGGACCCTATGGAGTCATCACACTTGCGAGCTCATGGTCAGGACGAAATCTCTAATAACCATGACCCCCGTCTGATGAGGACATCCCTACCACACTACTACCTCCGTCATTACAAGATGAAGACGATCCTGCTGTGAAGATCAAGTCCAATTGTCAACACCCGGATTTTTAAGTCCAGATGGCTATTATGCCATACATCGCAATCCCAGAAATATTGTTGTTGCGAGACATAACAGTTGATATCATAAAGTCATCATTCATTACAAACCATAGTCGTCTTACAAAAGTAGATCACATGATCCAATATTACAATAATAGTTGATCTATTGATCAACGAACATCACAAATAGAGGAAGCGAAGTAGTAGTGGACTATCTAATCCACATGCCAACGCTTGACGTTAGAGAGGTTCCTAGTTGTTGTAGACGTCCTGCTGGCCGTCATCTTCATACTGCTGCTTCTCTTCATAGTCTGGCCATTTGAATAGCCAGGGACACAGTCGTGAGTACTTTTAAGGTACTCACAAACTAATACTGGTGTAAGTACTATCAATTTTATTAAGGGGATGCTAAGCTCTAGGTTTATTTGCATAAAGCCAATTTTAGTTCATAAGCATTTAATAAAAGACTCTTCATTTGCTAACTAACTCAAGTGGAAACATTAGTGTCATTCCCACAACTCAGTTTTGATTCAAGTCAAGTTCACCATTTACCTTTCAAGTTCAAGTCACAAGTCACCCTTCACATGTCACATTTTTGAAAATTGGTCTGATGACGGAACAGTATGGCCTTTCCAACCGTCCATACCCGTGGACACGGCTATTCGAATAGGTTTACACTCTGCAGAGTTTGTACTCTTGTGCCACAACATTTGATTACATCTGTCAGGGGTAACCCTGAATAATCGTAACTCAGTGCGCGGAACATGAACCATAACCTTTCACTTACATATCCTAGTATAGGCACCTCTCCCCATTAGCTTGACCTCCCAGTGAAGATAAACCGTCAGCCTGGGAACTGCACAGGGCTTCGGCCGGACAATCACCTCATTTCACGTCATTTCACATCAGTTCACTTTCAACGGAGGCAGCCTCGGCATAACCCCTATAACGCTTGTTTAGAGGGAACCCATACTAAGACACATAAACTTCTAGTTAAGCCCTATCCATAATCAGGTATTGTGGGGGTACTAAATAATTGGAATGGTATCGCATCCGAACCCAACCATCAGTTTTTATCAAATTCATCATGTCATTCAAGTCATATTCTCCTTCAAAATCTTTCAAAGTCATTTCATTTCACATGTTCCCATCTAGAGTAGTCCCTTTTATTTGTTAGCACTAGAAACTAGTCATGAGGGGTACTGACTAGCTTTGATTGCTCTAGGCTAAATTTGATACTCTTGTAGTACTCTATATTTAGACCAAAGTTAACTATAGAAGCAAACTTTAATAATCAAAGTAAAAAACTTGTAAGGATAAAACTTGGGATTGGATCATGAAACATAAAGTAATAGGTGAGTGTGCCTTGCTCTGGTAGAGCTTTGCACTTTGCAAGAATATTAGCTTGCCTTGGTTGGTCTACTGATCAAAGTGGTCTTCTTCTCCCTGGAAGTAGACCTCCTCCTCCTCCTGGTACTCTTCGGTACTAGCGTATAAAAACGGATACGAGGTAACAATCACCAAACAAAGTTTAAGAGCTAGACTAAGCACACAATTGGTTCCCACAAGCTATTCTAGCATCACAATATTAGTAACATCTCAATTAAATAATGTATGAACCCATGTTGACCAAGGTCAACCATTCATAATCATCATTTGGGAAAATGATTTAAATGAGGTAAAAGTACCTCATGCAATTTATCACTACCATAATCATAATTTAATATCACCAAATAATTCAATATGGGATTATGTAGACCATGGTTACTACCTCATATTGAGTTACTTGAGACAAGATTTAAATGAGGGAAAACCTCTCATAAGATTTAATAAATAATTTTGGATAATTTAAATGGACTAGAAATAGCCATAGAGCCATTTCCTATTTTACCCCATGATCATACAAAGTAACTATGTGATATTTTTACATATTCAGATTGACAATATGAAGTGTGATTTTTGAGAGTTGGAATCAACTCAAAATCATTTTTGGTTGATTTTTAATAATTGTTTGATGTTGCAAAAGGCCCTGCCTTATTATTTTTGTCACATTAATTCTACAAAAGATCAAAGGTTGAGACTAGTGGGGTTGGGTAGATCTTTTCACAAGCTTTCCAACCATATAAAATTCATCAAATTTGGTTTAGCCAATTTGATTCTATTAAATTTTGAAAAAGCATATGTGAGCAATTTTGATTTAAATCAATTATTTGAATTTGAAAACTTGGGCCAGCGCGGGAAACTAACTGGGCCGAAACGGTTTAAAAACGGGAAAGCCAGCCCACCACGCGTCTCGCACACGTGGGCTGCCTGACATGGTGGGCTCCACCTGTCAGCGCCTATTTACACGCGAAGCGGTACGGGAAAGCTGGGACGCACGATTAGGCGTTGATCCAACGGATCAGGGCCATCGTCGTCGACATCGAGAGAGGGGTACTGGCGCGGCGCAGGTGGGGGGTCGACGAGCTCACCGGAGCTCTGGTGATGGTTGGCAGTGTTCGCAAGGACGTTGTCGACGACGGCGAACCTCCTGGTACCGGCGGCGTGTCCTGGGGCGGCTCCAATCGACGGCGAGCTTCCGCGGCGGCTCACGGCTCCGACGGTGAAATTGACGGGCTCTGGTGGCTAATCGAGGAGGGGAGGTGGTCCAGGAGGTTGAGAAGGAAGAGGGGAGCGAGGTGGTGTGGAAGAAATGGGCGCGGGCGTGCCCTTTTTATAGCGACGGAGGGAGGCAGGGTGCGGCGGTGAGGGTCGACAATGGCGCGGGCGTACAGGGCGCTAGTGAGCTAGGCGAGGGCTCGACGCTGTTCAGCACGTCCGTGCGGTTCTCCTGGCGGCAATGGCGCGGCTGGGCGGTGCCTAACGCGGTCGGGCGCTTGCAGTGTTCTGCGCGTCCGTGGCGGGTCGCGTTTTCTTCTCCGGCGACGGCGGGCGCTGGTCGGGGAGAAGTGGTTGTCTGGCGTGTTCCTGGTACAGTGGTGAGGCTCAGTGCATAAGCGGGGGTCTAGGCGAGGTGCGAGTCGACGAGGCGACGCGTGCTCTGGCGCGCCCGTGGGCGGCGCCCATGCCAACCCTGGCATGCCCTGGACGTCGTGGGCTCGGCGTGTTCTGGTCGCTGATGCATTCCTCTCCGACCAAGGCTAGTCCAGGCTGGTTCAGTAGAGCAAGGTGAAGCTGGGGGACAAGGTTGGCGAGGCTAGAGGTGAGAGGGGTGAGAGATGGCATGTTGCATGTGAGGCATGGCCGGCATGGCAATGACATTGCCTTGTCTGCCCATGTCTAGGGTGACAAGGTGGGGGCAAAGTGTTGGAGGGGACAAGAGGATGGTGTAGGATCAAATGAGGATCAATATTTGTACAGGACACTGTTTGAAATAGTGTTTTGTGTCTTGTGTGATTCCTGCCCACCAAGTGTTCGACACAATGGCCGCAAGAAGGAAAATTTTGAATTTTGGTTTGAATTTTGGTGGAGTTGATTCATATAATATTTGGCACACAATGGTGGTGGTGTTCAAAATTGAGTTGGTTTGCAAGAATTCAAAATGGGCATAATCTTGTTTTTGTTTCAAAGTTGCTACTTTGCTTGATCATCATTTGAAATCTAGCAAGAATTTGCAGGGGTGGTTTTGAGCAAAGTTGTTCACCTTGATGTTGTCTTGGATGAGGTGCAAAGAGTTGAGTTTGTTTAGTTTGAAAATGTGCCAATATAGGGGCTCAAAGTAGGTGTCAAGTTAAAATGGGCAGATTTGACCATTATCTCATGTGAGCATAATTTGAATTCAAATTTGATTTGATTTGAGTTTCTTTGATTCAAAAAGTGTTATTAAGTGTTTAGTAACATTCTACAACCAATGGCACAAGCCAAATTGGCCTAGTTTAAAGATTTGCAAAAATGGCCATAAGCACATATGTGCATTTTATGTTTTTATTTTCTTTTCCCTTTCTTTGACCAAGGGTCTTTTTTTTGAGTTCATGGAGTGTTAGATTAAGTTTATTAAGGGTTTCAAACCATTTGGTCCAAGTATAATGGCATAGGTCAAGATTTGGTATTATGGCTATGTGCCACATATGCCTCTATGCATATTTTTATTTTATTTTTGTTTCACATTGGATTTAGTTGGTAGGCACTAGGTTAGGTTTGTGGAGGTTTTGAAAACCATCTAATAAGGTAGAACATGGCATAGTTGATTATTTACAATAATAGCCATAGGCTTACATAGCCCTTTTCTTTTTAATTTAATTTTTTTTCTTTTTTTTATCTTGAATGGTGAAATGAAGAGTGAGGTTTAGGGTTTTGGAACATTTAATAAGCATACCAACAATCATCATGGCAATAACACAAGGATTAGGTATGAGCACTATGCATAGCCATTGATTTAATAAAAGTTTTTGTTGGTTCTCATTTTTGGAAAAAGGAAATTCATTTTCTTCTTTGTTTGAAAATTTGGGATGTTACAAACCCTTCCCCCTTAGACAAATCTCGTCCCGAGATTTTAAGAAAAGTTAGGTTCCTAAGAGAGATTGGGCAATTGGATTAACAGGAGAACATACTTGGCATGGCCTGAGGTGCTTCCTGTGCTTCTGTTGCATTCATGTGGTAGAGGCGGCCGTTGCGGTTGTTCGAGTTCCTTCTAGCTGCGAAACGGCGCTGTTGCTGGGCAGGTGCAGCGGTATTGGGGGCAGTCTTGGCTAACCTTTTGGAGCACTCATTGGAGTAGTGACCCACAATTCCACATTCATAGCAAGTGATGGTGGACTTGTCCTTGGGGTTGACGGGAACAGCGTTGCTTCCAGTCCTTGGGGCAGTATTGGGGTTGTTATTGTTGCCATCAGGGTGGTTGTTGTTGTTGTTGGGGTTGTTGTTGCTGTTGCATCCGGGCTTCGGGGGTCCTCCATTGTTGGTCTAGTTTGGGCGGTATGTCTGAGCAGGTGACTTGTTGTTTCTTGGGACAAATCCTCCCGGTGAATTGTTGCGGTACTTCAGTACATTGTTGGGTCCATTCTGGTTCATCATTCTTCTCTTGCGGTTCTCGTTGGCTTGGTGTAGCTTCCCTTCCATCTGTATGGCTGAGTCCACAAGGGCTTCGAGGTCAGCGAATGGAATGTTCACTAACACAGTTTGCATCTCGTCATGCAGTCCGTTCAGAAATCTCTACTTCCTCTTCTCGTTGGTGTCGGTCTCATCGGGGGCGTACCTTGACAGAGTAAGAAACCTGTCGCGGTATTCCACCACCGACATCCTTCCTTGCTTGAGTTCGCGGAACTCGTCTCTCATCTTCTTGATCAGTCCTTGGGGCACATGGTATTTGCTAAACTTGAGCTTGAAGTCTTCCTAGGTCATCATTTGTCCGGCATTCGTTGCGCGGGCACTTGTCCACCAGGCTCTGGCTGGTCTTGCTAAGTAATGAGTGGCGAACAGGACTTTCTCTGCGGCTTCAACTCCCTCAACTTCTAAGTTGTTCTCCATGGTCTGGAGCCAGTCATCAGCATCGAGCGGTTCTTCTGTCTTGCTAAACATAGGAGGGTTGGTGTTCTGAAAGTTCTTGAGTTTTGATCCAGGGTGATCATGGTTTCCATGGCCTTGATTGTTCTGAGCTATCTGCTGCAGTGCAGCTATGTTGGCTTGTCTTTCAGCTCTTTCATTCTCTCGATCTACCAGCATGGTCTGCAGCAGTTGCATCATGGCCTCTTGGCTGCTGTTGCGAGTTGGAGGGGCCATCTGAACATGGAGATAGATCATGAGATAAGAGGGAATTTTCTATGGCTTATTTGGGTTAAGTTTAAAAAGTTCAAAACTTGAAAACTTGAGTAGTGTTGAGGGGGTAAAAACCAACAACACTTTTTCATTCATACCAAACATCACATATTACAAAGCTAACACACCGTTGGTTTTAAGAACCATTCATTCGCTCTACGATACAAGGGGACAGATACAAACTCACACCTACTGAAGTGCTTTAGTGATACTACTCTTCATCCATAATGGTGGTTTCTTCTTCTTCATGGGTAATGTGCTTAGCGAAAGGCGCGGGCGTTGTCCAACTCCTTGCGTGTCTTGTGAAGCAGGAAGTCCAGGCATGCGACATAGTAGTTCATCTCCGGGTGCGGTGGCATGGTTAGTGGTCTTCCCATGGGGTCATGTCTTGGGTAGTAAACAAAGCGAGTGTTCTTGATCTTGTTCTCATTTTGTCCACACAAACGGGCAATTGCTTCTTGCATGGCTTTGGCTATTCCATCCTTCCAAGTGTTCCCTGTTACAGAAAACCATATGGTTTCCCATATTGGGGCTCCAAGCTTTTCTCTCAGATCTGCAGTAACTTCCCAACGAGGTGGTTTTCCCGACTGATTATTGAGTGGTATTCCGAAGAACTCGGGATACGGGCGTCCTAAATATTCAACTAGTTGCTTCAAATCCTTCTCAAACATTAGGTTTCCTCCGTGGCCAATCTGGTAGGACTCACATTTGTACTCCATCTATGAACAATGAGTATGAGTAAGTTAGAGAAGTGACCAAGTGTACCAAATTTTATGTAGAATTTACAAAGAAAGGTAGAGTATGGATTTCTCTTTTGAAAAGATCTCAAGGATAAGAGTGAGAATAAGTTTTCATAAATATTCACTTCATTGGTTTTGAAACTAAGTTTTTCAGACGTCCACTCTAACTAGGGTCTCCTAAGGTCAAACAATGGCTCTGATACCAACTTGTCAACACCCGGATTTTTAAGTCCAGATGGCTATTATGCCATACATCGCAATCCCAGGAATATTGTTGTTGCGAGAAATAACAGTTGATATCATAAAGTCATCATTCATTACAAACCATAGTCGTCTTACAAAAGTAGATCACATGATCCAATATTACAATAATAGTTGATCTATTGATCAACGAACATCACATATAGCGGAAGCGAAGTAGTAGTGGACTATCTAATCCACAGGCCAACGCTTGACGTTAGAGAGGTTCCTAGTTGTTGTAGACGTCCCGCTGGCCGTCATCTTCATACTGCTGCTCCTCTTCATAGTCTGGCCATTTGAATAGCCAGGGACACAGCCGTGAGTACTTTTAAGCTACTCGCAAACTAATACTCGTGTAAGTACTATCAATTTTATTAAGGGGATGCTAAGCTCTAGGTTTATTTGCATAAAGCCAATTTTAGTTCATAAGCATTTAATAAAAGATTCTTTATTTGCTAACTAACTTAAGTGGGAACATTAGTGTCATTCCCACAACTCAGTTGTGATTCAAGCCAAGTTCACCATTTACCTTTCAAGTTCAAGTCACAAGTCACCCGTCACATGTCACATTTTTGAAAATTGGTCTGATGACGGAACAGTATGGCCTTACCGTCCATACCCGTGGACACGGCTATTCGAATAGGTTTACACTCTGCAAAGGTTGTACTCTTGTGCCACAACATTTGATTACATCTGTCAGGGGTAACCCTGAATAATCGTAACTCAGTACGCGGATCATCCACCATAACCTTTCATTTACATATCCTAGTATAGGCACCTCTCCCCATGAGCTTGGCCTCCCAGTGAAGACAAACCGTCGGCTCAGGAACTGCACGAGGGCTTGGGCCGGACATTCACCTCGGTTCACGTCATTTCACATCAGTTCACTTTCAACGGAGGCAGCCTCGGCATAACCCCTATGACGCTTGTTTAGAGGGAACCCATACTAAGACACATAAACTTCTAGTTAAGCCCTACCCATAATCAGGTATTGTGGGGGTATTGGAATGGTATCGCATCCGAACCCAACCATCAGTTTTTATCAAATTCATCATGTCATTCAAGTCATATTCACCTTCAAAATCTTTCAAAGTCATTTCATTTCACATGTTCCCATCTAGAGTAGTCACTTTTATTTGTTAGCACTAGCAACTAGTCATGAGGGGTGCTAACTAGCATTGATTGCTGATACGTCTCAATCGTATCCATAATTTCTTATGTTCCATGCTAGTTTTATGACAATACTCACATGTTTTATACACACTTTACATCATTTATACGCATTTTCCGGCACTAACCTATTAACGAGATGCCGAAGCGCCTGGTCCTGTTTTGTGCTGTTTTTGGTTTCAGAAATCCTACACAGGAAATATTCTCGGAATTGGACGAAATTAACGTCCAGGGTCTTATTTTTCCACGGAGTTTCCAGAAGACCGAAGGAGATACGAAGTGGGGCCACGAGGTGGCCACACCATAGGGTGGCGCGGTCAAGGAGGGGCCCGCGCCGGCCTATGGTGTGGGCCCCTCGAGCGCCCCCCGACTCTGCCCTTCCGCCTACTTAAACTCTCCGTCGCGAAAACCCTACTACCGAGAGCCACGATACGGAAAATGTTCCAGAGACGCCGCCGCCAATCCCATCTCGGGGGATTCAGGAGATCGCCTCGCAGCACCTGCCGGAGAGGGGAATCATCACCGGAGGGCTCTACATCCCCATGCCCGCCTCCGGACTGATGCGTGAGTAGTTCATCCTTGGACTATGGGTCCATAGCAGTAGCTAGATGGTTGTCTTCTCCTCATTGTGCTATCAAGTTAGATCTTGTGAGCTGCCTATCATGATCAAGATCATCTATTTGTAATGCTACATGTTGCGTTTGTTGGGATCCGATGAATATTGAATACTATGTCAAGTTGATTATCAATCTATCATATATATGTTGTTTATGTTCTTGCATGCTCTCCGTTGCTAGTAGAGGCTGCGGCCAAGTTAATACTTGTGACTCCAAGAGGGAGTATTTATGCTCGATAGTGGGTTCATGCCTCCATTGAATGCAGGGACAGTGACGGAAAGTTCTAAGGTTGTGGATGTGCTCGTTGCCACTAGGGATAAAACATCAATGCTTTGTCTAAGGATATTTGTGTTGATTACATTACGCACCATACTTAATGCAATTGTCTGTTGTTTGCAACTTAATACTGGAAGGGGTGCGGATGCTAACCCGAAGGTGGAATTTTAAGGCATAGATGCATGCTGGATAGCGGTCTATGTACTTTGTCGTAATGCCCTGATTAAATCTCATAGTAATCATCATGATATGTATGCATCTCTATTTGTCAATTGCCCAACTGTAATTTGTTCACCCAACATGCTATTTCTTATTGGAGAGACACCACTATCGAACTGTGGACCCCGGTCCATTATTTTACATCCGAATACAATCTATCGCAATCTCTCGTTCTCTCGTTGTTTTCTACAAGCAAACATCATTCTCCACACCATACGTTTAATCCTTTGTTTACGAGCAAGCTGGTGAGATTGACAACCTCACTTGTTAAGTTGGGGCAAAGTATCGTGATTGTGTTGTGCGGGTTCCACGTTGGCGCCGAAATCCCTGGTGTTGCGCCGCACTACACTCCTTCACCAACAACCTTCACGTGGCCTTCATCTCCTACTGGTTCGACAACCTTGGTTTCATACTGAGGGAAACTTGCTGCTATACGCATCACACCTTCCACTTGGGGTTCCCAACGGACGTGTGCTTCACGCGTTATCAAGCTAAATTTCTGGCGCCGTTGCTGGGGAGATCAAGACACGCTGCAAGGGGAGTCTCTCACATCCAATCTCTTTACTTTGTTATTGTCTTGCTTTACTTTACTTTATTTTCTGCTTTGTTTGCTTTCTCTATATCAGAAATAAAAAAAAATTAGTTACTTACTTTACTTTATTTACTGTCTTGTTTATTTCCTATATCAAAAACACAAAAAAAATTAGTTACTAGCTTTACTTTATTTAATTCTGTTCTGCTTAGTTTATTTTTATTACTGTTAAAATGAATACTCCTGAAAACACTAAGTTGTGTGACTTCACTAGCACCAATAATAATGATTTTTTATGCACTCCTATTGCTCCACCTGCTACTACAGCAGAATTCTATGAAATTAAACCTGCTTTACTAAATCTTGTTATGAAAGAGCAATTTTCTGGTGTTAGTTCTGATGATGCTGCTGCCCATCTTAATAATTTTGTTGAACTTTGTGAAATGCAAAAGTATAAGGATATAGATGGAGACATTATAAAATTGAAATTGTTTCCTTTCTCCTTAAGAGGAAGAGCTAAAGATTGGTTGCTATCTTTGCCTAAGAATAGTATTGATTCGTGGACTAAATGTAAAGATGCTTTCATTGGTAGATATTATCCTCCTACTAAAATTATATCTTTGAGAAGTAGCATTATGAAGTTTGAGCAATTGGATAATGAACATGTTGCCCAAGCATGGGAAAGAATGAAATCTTTGGTAAAGAATTGCCCTACCCATGGACTAACTACTTGGATGATCATCCAAACCTTTTATGCAGGACTGATTTTTTCTTCGCGGAACCTATTGGATTCAGCTACTGGAGGTACTTTTATGTCCATCACCTTAGGCGCTGCAACAAAACTTCTTGATGATATGATGATAAATTACTCTGAATGGCACATGGAAAGGACTCCACAAGGTAAGAAGGTAAATTCTGTTGAAGAAACCTCCTCCTTGAGTTATAATATTGATGTGATTATGTCTATGCTTGTGAATGGTAGATCTAATGTTGATCCTAATAATGTTCCTTTAGCTTCATTGGTTGCTCAAGAAGAGCATGTTGATGTGAACTTCATTAAAAGTAATAATTTAAACAACAATGCTTATAGGAATAATTCTGGTAACAACTATAGGCCATATCCTGCTAGTGGTAATCCTTATGGTAATTCTTATGGTAGATCTGTTTTGCCTAATGAGGAAAAGATGCTAGAAATTGAAAGAGCTACTAAGAGCTTTATGCAATCACAATATGAGGAAAATCAATTGTTTACTAAAACTATGAATGAACAATCTGCCTTGTTGAAAAATATAGGGAATCAACTTGAAAATTTGAATATGGATATTTCTGGTTTGCAAACTAAGCTTTCAAATGCTGAAAACCGAATCGCATACATGTCTGAGTCACAATCTTCTTTAATTAATAAAATGGCTGCTAAACCTGAGGATAATGATAACAAAATTGTTACTACCGCAAACGCTATCCAAGTTCGAATTAATGAAAATATTAGATTGATGGCTGAATTGCATGCTAGGTGGGAAAGAGAAGAGAAAGAAAAAACTTGCTAAAGAGAATAATGTAGCTAAAGTTTGGACTATTACCACCACTAGTAATGTTGATGCTTGACATGTTGCTAAACCTCCTACTATCAATGGTAAAATAATTGGTGCTGGCAATGTTTCTACTCCTAGTGCAAAGCGTACAAAACTGCTCGAAGCTCGCTAAAGCTGCCTGAAACTATTTGTGATAAAGCTGCTGAAATTTTTCAAAATATTGGGGACAATGATCCCATTGCTGTAGATCATAATGGTTTAGATTTTGATGATTGTCATATCTCTCGAAGTTATAAAGTTCTTACAAAAACTTGCTAGAAGTCCTAATGCTAGTGCTATAAATTTGGCCTTTACAAAACATATTACAAATGCTCTCATTAAAGCTAGAGAAGATAAATTAAAACTTGAAACTTCTATTCCTAGGAAGTTGGAAGATGGTTGGGAGCCCATCATTAAGATGAAAGTCAATGATTTTGATTGTAATGCTTTATGTGATCTTGGTGCAAGTATTTCTGTTATGCCTAAGAAAATCTATAATATGCTTGACTTACCACCATTGAAAATTTGTTATTTGGATGTTAATCTTGCTGATAATTCTACAAAGAAACCTTTGGGGAGGATTGATAATGTTTGCATTACGGTTAACAATAACCTTGTCCCCGTTGATTTTGTTGTCTTGGATATTGAATGCAATGCATCTTGTCCCATTATTTTCTTCGAACTGTTGGTTCTATTATTGATATGAAGGAAGGGAATATTAAGTATCAATTTGTAACATCCCAAATTTCAATAAAAGAGAGAAGAAGAATTCCAGAGATCCAAAATTCAGAACCAACAAAACTTTTCAAATTGCATATAGTGCCCTGCATAGGACTTGTGCATTTTGAGTAATATGCCATGATGATTGTTTTGTTGTATATATGATAAACCCTAAAACCCTAAAGTGATCAAGTGAAGATCACAAACCAAATAAATCAAAAAGAGAAAGAAATCAAATAAGAACAAAACCCTAAAAACCCTAACATATGGCATATGCCATATTTGCAAACTTTGACCCTAGACCCATTTGACCTTCACCATTACTTATAATATGTTACTAAATAGTTATTACAACTTTGGGAATCAAAGAAATACCATTCAAACCAAATCCAAACTCAAATTATGGTTACATAGAATAATGGTCAATTTTGACATTTACAATCTGGTCACCACTTTGAGCCCCTAGATTTCAAGATTTCTAAACTAAACAAATCCCATTCTTTGGATGTCATCCAAGTACACAACAAGGTGAACAACTTCTGTAAACATCATCACACCAAAATCATCTTGGATCAAAAGTTAGGAGCAAGCAAAGAGGGGACTTTGAAACTTTTGCAAGATCACCACTTTTCAAAATTTGATCAAACCAAGCCATGTCTTGATCACCACTTGACCTAGCCATGACCCCTGGACCCCACCCACCTAGCCCATGCATGGAAACCTCCTGGACACGGCCAAACATGGCGTGGCCATGTCCATGCCGGCCACGTTCCCCATCGACACCCACCCCTCTCTCCCTACCTCTCTATCCCGAGCCACCATGCCAAACGGCTAGCCCTGGATCTCCTGAGATCGCCCGTACCGGCCGTTGGGCGAGAGGACGCCGACACGCCCCGGACGGAGCGCGCCCATGACGCCCCAGGTACGCCGCCAACGGCATGGCGACCTCACCAGCGCACGGACGCGCACGACCCGGGCACGCGTCGCCTGCCGTACTCCGCCGTACCCCGACCACCTCCACTCGCCCTGGTACCCGTCGCGCCACGCGGAGCTCGCCGGACAAGCTGGCGTCACCACCTAGCGCCTACGGTCGCCGGAGAGGACACGCCCGTCCGCCACGGCCGCGGCAGTACACGCGTTCGCCCGACCACCGTACGCCACCACATGCCGCGTCATTGACGCTCCAAGGACCGCGGTGACGTCGTGAACACCACGGTGCCAACTCCTAGCCCTCTAGCTCACCGGAGACGCCGCGCCCACGTCGACCCTAACCCTGCCCCGCAGCACCCTCTCCCTCCTATAAATAGAGGACTCCCCCGAGCAATCCAAGCACACCACCATGCTCTCCTCTCACCCCTGCTTCTCCTCGCACCGCTAGCCACCTCAATCGATGCCGGAGCCGCCCCAATTGGACGAACGGAGCCGCGGAAGCCCTGGAGAAATCGCCGTTCATCCAGGCTGCCCCGAGCTCCGCCACTACTACAGGCTGCCTCGCCGTCGTGTACACCGTCATCACGCACACTGCCAACCCTAGCTGGAGCCACGGTGAGCTCTCCGACCCCCTACCGCCACCGCGCCAGTAGCTCGATCTCGCCGGAGATGATGATGGCCCTGCGCCGTCGGATCCCGTTCTAATCCAACGCGCCACATCGCTCATACCGATTCGGTCGTTATGAGTGACTGACGGGTGGAGCCCACCGTCAGACAGCCCATGCGTGCGTGGACGCGTGGTGGGCTGGACTTGGGCTGTTTAATTCAGTTCGACCCAGTTAGTTTTCCCGCGCAGCCCAGTAATTCAAATCTGAATTTTCCAAATCCATTTAAATTCAATACTGGCCCTGACTTTGAAATTCCATAGAATCTGTTTGGCTTGGCCAAATTTAACAAATTTTATATTGTTGGAAAGCCACGGAAAAGTCTACAACTTGCCACTGGTCTCACTGTGAGATATGCTGTAGAAATAATGTGACAAAAAGATTAATCAGGGACTTTTGCACCTTCAAATAAATATTAAAAATCAACCAAAAATGATATTTAGTTAATTCCAACTCTAATAGCTCACATTTCACTTACACTAATTGTTTCTGCAATAAAATGGTGTGGTCCCTTTGAATGATCATGCCCTAGTTTAAATAATGGACAATATGGCTAGTTACTTAAGTAATATTGTCCAAAACTATTATGGAAATCATATGAAGTATTTTACTTCATTTAAATCTTGTCCCAAGTACTTTCATATGAAGTTTAGACCCTGGTCAAATACTCTCACATGAAATACTTGGTGATTTTAAATCATTTGTAGGAAGTGTTAAATAGTATGAGGTATGTTACCTCATTTAAATCATTTTCTCAAATGATGATAATGAATGGTTGACTTAGGTCAATATGATTCATGTATGATTGTTTGAGAAGTTAAATCTTAAGAAGATTCAATGAGAGGAAATTATTTTTCCTCAAGAACTAAATGGAAACTAATACTTACCTATGTAATGAGAGGAAATTATTTTTCAACAATAAAGAGAACCAATGCACCTCATGGTATTAAATGTGTGCTTAGCATAGTTTGTGTGAAATGATGATGTGCTTAGTATAACTCTTGAGCTTGTTGAGTGATTATACCTCGTATTCAAATTTAGACGCTAGCACCGGAGAATACCAGGAAGAGGAAGGATTCTACCAAGAGGAGGAAGAGGAACACTTTGAGAACTACCAAGGCAAGCTAATATTCTTGCAAAGTGCAAAGCCCCTTTGGGGCAAGGCACCATGATTCTTACCTTTCTTACCACAAGCCTATACCAAGTTTACCTTACAAAGTTCTACTTGTTTATTTAAAAAGTCACTTTAATAAGTTAACTTGGTCTAAGTAAAGAAGATTACTAGAGTAGCAAAGTTAGTCTCAAACTAGCCAAGCAAGATAGCACCCCTCATGATTAGTGCTAGTGCTAAATACTAAAACTTGACTACTCTAGATGGGAACATGTGACTTGAATTGAATGTGAAACTTTGGAATGATGAATCATTCCATTGAATGAATCTTGAAGATGAATATGACCAAGAGAAGATAGTGATTTTTGATATAAAACTGATATTGGTTTGGATGCAATACCTTTCCAATTTTGAGTACCCCCACAATACCTGATTATGGGTAGGGCTTAACTAGAAATTTATACATCTTAGTATGGGTTCCCTCTGAACACACATCATAGGGGTTATGCCGAGGCTGCCTCCGTTGTTGAGAAATGATGTGAATTGAGGTGAATTGTACGGCCAAGCCCCGTGCAGCTCCCGGGTTGATAGTTGGTCTTCACTCGGGAGGCCAAGCTCATGGGGAGAGGTGCTCATACTAGGGTTTGTAAGTGAAAGGTTATGGTTGATGATCCGCGTCATCGTGTTACGATGATTCGGGGTTATCCCGACGGATGAAATCAAATGTTGTGGCACAAGTGTGCAACCTCTGCAGAGTGTAAATCTATTCGAATAGTCGTGTCCACGGTTACGAACGGTTGGAAAGGCCGTACAGTTTCCGGTGTCAGATTCTTAAAAATATTGGTGAAATGAATGGTGAATTGGTGACCTGTTTGAATCTTAAAAAATATTGTGGGAATGACACTAATGTTCCCACTTGAGTTAGTTAGCACATGAATAAGTCTTTTCTCAAACACTTGTGAACTAAAATTGGCTTTATGCAAATTAAACTAGAGCTTAGCACCTCTTACTAAAATTGTTAGCACTTACATTAGTATTAGTTTGCGAGTACTTAAAGTACTTACGGCTTTGTCCCTGGCTATTCAAATGGCCAGAGTATGAAGATGAACAGAACTACCAAGGAGATGACCAGCAGGACGCCTACGACAACTAGGAGTTTTCTGACGTCAAGCGTTGGCCTGTGGACTAGAGAGTCCCTTTATCTTTACGCTTCCGCTATGAACATGTGTTTGTTCGTTGATCAATAGATCAACTATTTTTGTAATATGGATCATGTGATTCAAGTTGTAAGACAATATGGTTTGTAATAAATGATGACTATGATATTCGACTATTATGCCTCGCAACAACACTATTCCTGGGATTGCGATGAATGACATAATAGGCATCTGGACTTAAAAATCCAGGTGTTGACAAGTTGGTATCAGAGCCATTGTTTGACCTTAGAAGACCCTAGTTAGAATGGACGTTCAGCAAAATTTAACTTTGAAATCAAATGAAAAGAATATTTATGAAAATGTACTCATACTCTTGTCTTTGCGACTTTTTCAAAATTGATGAATCATGCTCTTTCTTATTTAAATGTACTTAAAACTTTGCCACACTTGTTCACTCTCTAACTTACTCATCCATTTCGCTTTCAGATGGAGCCGAATGAACCCATCAACGCCAAGTTTTACCAGCTTGGGAACGGTGGGAGTCTGATCTTCGAGCACGAGCACGACCTCGACGCTGTCTCGGACTTCCTTGGACGCCCACACCCTGAGTTCCACGGGATCCAGGTGAACGACCAGGCTGGAGGAGAGTTGCGGTGGATCATCTGTTGGAGATATGCCCAAGAGGCAATAATAAAAGTGGTTATTATATATCTTTATGTTTATGATAAATGTTTATATACCATGCTATAATTGTATTAACCGAAACATTGATACATGTGTGTTATGTAAACAAACAAATGAGTCCCTAGTAAGCCTCTTAACTAGCTTGTTGATTAATAGATGATTAGTTTCATAATCATGAACATTGGATGTTATTAATGACAAGGTTATATCATTATATGAATGATGTAATGGACACACCCAATTAAGCGTAGCATAAGATCACGTCATTAAGTTATTTGCTATAAGCTTTCAATACATAGTTACCTAGTCCTTATGACCATGAGATCATGTAAATCACTTATGCTCGGAAAGGTACTTTGATTACATCAAACGCCACTGCGTAAATGGGTGGTTATAAAGGTGGGATTAAGTATCCGGAAAGTATGAGTTGAGGCATATGGATCAATAGTGGGATTTGTCCATCCCGATGACGGATAGATATACTCCGGGCCCTCTCGGTGGAATGTCGTCTAATGTCTTGCAAGCATATGAATAAGTTCATAAGAGACCACATACCACGGTACGAGTAAAGAGTACTTGTCGGGAGACGAGGTTGAACAAGGTATAGAGTGATACCGATGATCAAACCTCGGACAAGTAAAATATCGCGTGACAAAGGGAATTGGTATCGTATGTGAATGGTTCATTCGATCACTAAGTCATCGTTGAATATGTGGGAGCCATTATGGATCTCCGGATCCCGCTATTGGTTATTGGTCGGAGTGAGTACTCAACCATGTCCGCATAGTTCGCGAACCGTAGGGTGACACACTTAAAGTTGGATGTTGAAATGGTAGAACTTGAATATGGAATGGAGTTCGAATATTTGTTCGAAGTCCCGGCTGAGATCCCGGACATCACGAGGAGTTTTGGAATGGTCTGGAGAATAAGATTCATATATAGGATGTCATTTTATGTGTTTGAAAATGATCCGGTGCATTTATGGAAGGTTCTAGAAGGTTCTAGAAAAGTCCGGAAGAAATCACTTTGGAAGGCGGAGTCCCGAAGGGACTCCACCACCCATGGCCGGCCAACCCTAGAGGGGTGGAGTCCCAAGTGGACTCCACCATAGGGGCCGGCCACCCCCCCACATGGAAGGGTGGGAATCCCACTTGGGTGTGAGTCCCACCTTGAGTAGGTTTCCCTACAACATGGAAGGTTTTGGGTTCGGGTCTTATTCGAAGACTTGTAGTCCAACACTTGGGGTTCCACCTATATAATGAGGGGCATAGGGGAGGGGGCCGGCCACCACAAAGCCACAAGCTGGCCGCACCCCATAGTGGCCGGCCACCCCCTCTCCCCAAACCCTAGCCGCCCCACTCCTCCTTCTTCCCCGCACGCTTAGCGAAGCTCCGCCGGGATTCTCCACCACCACCGACACCACGCCGTCGTGCTCGTCGGATTCAAGAGGAGCTACTACTTCCGCTGCCCGCCGGAACGGGGAGGTGGACGTCGTCTTCATCAACAACCGAACGTGTGACCGAGTACGGAGGTGCTGCCCGTTCGTGGCGCCGTGATCAAGATCTTCTACGCGCTTTTGCAAGCGGCAAGTGATCGTCTACCGCAGCAACAAGAGCCTCATCTTGTAGGCTTTGGAATCTCTTCAAGGGTGAGACTCGACAATCTCCTCGTTGCTACCGTCTTCTAGATTGCATCTTGGCTTGGATTTCGTGTTTGCGGTTGGAAATTTTTTGTTTTCTATGCTACGTTATCCTACAGTGGTATCAGAGCCGTGTCTATGCATAGATGGTTGCACGAGTAGAACACAATGGTTTTGTGGGCGTTGATGCTTTTGTTATCTTTAGTTTGAGTACTTTGCATCTTTGTGGCATAGTGGGATGAAGCGGCTCGGGCTAACTTTACATGACCGCGTTCATGAGATTTGCTCCACGCTCGACATGCAACTTGTATTGCATAAGTGGCTTTGCGGGTGTCTGTCTCTCCTACTATAGTGAAGATTCAATTTACTCTTCTATTGAAAACACTAGTATCACCGTTGTGGTTCATGTTCGTAGGTAGATTGGATCTTACTCGAAAACCCTAAACCACGTAAAATATGCAAACCAAATTAGAGAACGTCTAACTTGTTTTTGCGGGGTTTGGTGATGTGATATGGCCATAATGTGATGATGACTATGTATGAGATGATCATTATTGTATTATGACAACCGGCGAGAGCCTTATGGTTGTCTTTAAATTTCATGTTGAGTAGTATTTCAAAGTAGTTGTAATAGTTGCTACATGGAGGACAATCATGAAGACGGCGCCATTGACCTTGGTGCTTCGCCGACGATGATGGAGATCATGCCCGTTGATGATGGAGATCATGTCCGTGCTTTGGAGATGAAGATCAAAGGCGCAAAGACAAAAGGGTCATATCATATCACATATGAACTGCATGTGATGTTAATCCTTTTATGCATCTTATTTTGCTTAGATCGCGACGGTAGCATTATAAGATGATCCCTCTCACTAAAATATCAAGATAATAAAGTGTTCATCCTTAGTAGCACCGTTGCCAAGACTTGTCGTTTCGAAGCATCTCGTGATGATCGGGTGTGATAGATTCAACAAGTGCATACAACGGGTGCAAGACAGTTTTGCATATGCGGATACTAAGGTGGCCTTGACGAGCCTAGCATGTACAGACATGGTCTCGGAACACGTGATACCGAAAGGTGGAGCATGAATCATATGATTGATATGATGAACACTTTGAGTGTTCGCCATTGAAGTTACATCTTGTCTCGTGATGATCGGACTTGGTGTGGTGGATTTGGTTCGTGTGATCACTAAGACAATGCGAGGGATATTGTTTTGAGTGGGAGTTCACCTAATTTTTAATTATGTTGAATTAAAATTTGAACTCAATTTGTCATAAACATTAGTCTAAACTATTGCAAATATGTTGTAGATATGGCGTCCTCAATCAATTTTAACCAGTTCCTAGAGAAAGAAAAGCTTAAGAGCAACGGTAGCAACTTCACCGACTGGTTCCGTCATGTGAGGATCTTCCTCAATGGCGGAAATCTGCAATATGTGCTTGATGCACCGCTAGGTGACCCTCCTGCAGAAACTGAAATCGATGAAGTAAAGACTGTTTACGCAACTCGGAAAACTCGGTACTCTCAAGTTCAGTGTGCCATCCTATGCAGTCTGGAAGCCGATCTTCAAAAACGTTTTGAGCACCACGATCCACATGAGTTAATCAATGAGTTGAAGACTATCTTTGAAACTCATGCGGCCGTGGAATGCTATGAAGCATCGAAACACTTCTTCAGCTGCATGATGGAAGAAGGCAGCTCCGTTAGTGAGCACATGCTCGCCATGACCGGGCATGGGAAGAAACTCGATGACTTGGGAATAGTGATTCCTAACGGATCGGGGATTAATCGTGTCCTTCAATCAATGCCACCTAGTTACAAGAACTTTGTGATGAACTACAATATGCAGAACATGAACAAAGAGTTACCCGAACTCTTCTCCATGCTGAAATCTGCTGAGATTGAGATCAAGAAAGAGCACCAAGTGTTGATGGTCAACAAGACTACCGAGCTTCAAGAAACAGGGCAAGTCTAAAGGCAAGAAAAAGAAGAGTGGCAAGAAAGCTGCCACGCCTCTCGTGAAACCTAAGACCGGCCCTAAGCCCGATGCTTGAGTGCTATTACCTGCAAGGAGAAGGGACACCGGAAGCGTAATTGCTCCAAGTATTTGGCGGATCCGAAGAGCGGCCTTGTCAAGAAGAAGAAAGAAGGTATATATGATATACATGTTATAGATGTTTATCTTACTTGGTTCTCGTACTAGTACCTGGGTATTTGATACTGGTTCAGTTGCTCATATTTGTAACTCGAAACAGGAACTAAAGAATAAACGAAGACTACTAAAGGATGAAGTGACCATGCGCGTTGGAAATGGATCCAAAGTCGATGTGATCGCTGTCGGTACACTTCCTCTACATCTACCTGCGGGATTAGTTTTAAGCCTCAATAATTGTTATTTTGTACCCGCGTTGAGCATGAACATTATATCTGGATCTTGTTTAATGCAAGACGGTTATTCATTCAAGTCTGAGAATAATGGTTGTTCTATTTTTATGAATAATATCGTTTATGGTCGAGCACACGAAAAGAATGGCTTATTTACGTTAGATCTCGATAGTAGTGATACACATATACATAACATTGATGCTAAGCGAATTAAATTGAATGATAATTCTACTTATATGTGGCACTTGTCGTCTTGGTCATATTGGAGTGAAACGCATGAAGAAACTCCATACCGATGGATTACTTGAATCACTTGACTTTGAGTCACTTGATAGATGCGAAGCATGTCTAATGGGAAAAATGACTAGGACTCCATTCTCTGGGATTATGGAGCGAGCTACTGACTTATTGGAAATCATACATACCGATGTGTGCGGACCAATGAGTGTAGCATCGCGCGGTGGTTATCGTTATGTTCTAACCTTCACGGATGATCCGAGTAGATATGGGTATATCTATTTCATGAAACATAAATCCGAAACTTTTGAGAAGTTTAAGGAATTCCAAAGTGAAGTAGAAAATCAACGTAACAAGAAGATTAAATTTCTACGATCCGATCGCGGAGGTGAATATCTGAGTTATGAGTTTGGCATGCATTTAAAGAAATGCGGAATACTTTCACAATTGACACCGCCGGGAACACCACAACGAAATGGTGTGTCCGAACGTCGTAATCGAACTCTCTTAGATATGGTTCGTTCTATGATGTCTCTTACTGATTTGTCGTTATCATTTTGGAGTTATGCATTAGAGACAGCCGCATTCACTTTAAATAGAGCACCATCAAAATCCGTTAAAACGACACCGTATGAATTATGGTTTAATAAGAAACCTAAGCTGTCGTTCCTGAAAGTTTGGGGTTGCGAAGCCTATGTAAAAAAGTTACAACCGGACAAGCTAGAACCCAAAGCGGAGAAATGCGTCTTCATAGGATACCCTAAGGAAACTATAGGGTACACTTTCTATCACAGATCCGAAGGCAAGATCTTTGTTGCTAAGAACGGAACCTTTCTTGAGAAAGAATTTCTCACTAAAGAAGTGACTGGAAGAAAAGTAGAACTCGATGAGATTTAAGAATCTCTGCTCGTTGATCAGAGTAGCGCAGTACCGGAAGATGTTCATGTACCGCCCGCACCAGCAACAGAGGAAGCTAATGATAATGATCATGAAACTTCAAATGAGATAGCTACTGAACCTCGCAGATCGACAAGGGAATGTGCCACTCCTGATTGGTATGATCCTTGTCTAAATGTCATGATTGTGGACAACAATGATGAAGACCCTGCGACGTATGAAGAAGCGATGATGAGCCCAGATTCCAACAAATGGCAAGAAGCCATGAAATCCGAAATGGGATCCATGTATGATAACAAAGTATGGACTTTGGTAGACTTACCTGATAGCCGCAAGGCTGTCGAGAATAAATGGATCTTCAAGAGAAAAACAGATGCCGATGGTAATATTCTTGTCTATAAAGCTCGACTTGTCGCAAAGGGTTTCCGACAAATTCAAGGTGTTGACTACGATGAGACTTTCTCACCTGTAGCGAAGCTAAAATCTGTGAGGATTTTGTTAGCAATAGCTGCATTTTTCGATTATGAGATTTGGCAGATGGATTTCAAAACGGCATTCCTTAATGGAGACATTGAGGAAGAGTTGTATATGGTACAACCCAAAGGTTTTGTCGATCCTAAAAATGCTAACAAAGTATGCAAGCTTCAGCGTTCAATCTATGGACTGAAGCAAGCATCGAGAAGTTGGAACCGACGCTTTGATAAGGTAATCAAAGACTTCGGGTTTATACAGTGTCATGGAGAGGCCTGTATTTACAAGAAAGTGAGTGGGAGCTCTGTAGCGTTCCTGATATTATATGTAGATGACATATTATTGATTGGGAATGATATAGAACTATTAAGCAATGTAAAAGGTTATTTGAATAATAGTTTTTCAATGAAAGACCGTGGTGAAGCATCATATATATTAGGCATCAAGATTTATAGAGATAGATCAAGACGTCTAATAGGGCTATCACAGAGTACATACCGGACAAGATTCTAAAGAAGTTTAGAATGGACGAAAGTAAGAAAGGATTCTTACCTATGTTACCGGGCAAGGTCTTGAGTAAGACTCAAGGTCCGGCTACGGCAGAAGAAAGAGAAAGGATGAGTCGGATCCCTATGCCTCGGCAGTAGGCTCTATCATGTATGCCATGCTATGTACAAGACCGGATATAGCACATGCTATTAGTTTAACTAGCAGATATCAAAGTGATCCAGGAATGGAACACTTGGACAGCGGTCAAGAATATCCTGAAGTACTTGAAAAGAACTAAGGATATGTTTCTTTGTTATGGAGGTGACCAAGAGCTCGTTGTAACAAGTTACACCGATGCAAGTTGGAACAACGATCCTGATGACTCTAAGTCTCAGTCTGGGTACGTGTTTATATTGAATGGTGCTGCAGTAAGCTGGGCAAGCTCGAAGCAGTGCACGGTGGCGAAATCCTCAACAGAATCGGAATACATAGCGGCTTCGGAGGCTTCATCAGAAGCGGTATGGATGAAGAGGTTCATTGTAGAGCTCGGTGTGGTTCCTAGTGCATTGGACCCCTTAGTCATCTACTGTGACAACATGGGTGCCATCGCCAATGCACAAGAACCAAGGTCACACAAGAGGCTGAAGCATATCAAGCTGCGTTATCATTCGATTCGCAAGTACATCGAAGATGGAGAAGTAAAGATTTGCAAAGTACACACGGATCTGAATGTAGCGAGATCCTTTGACTAAAGCTCTCCCTAGGGCAAAGCATGACCAACACCGGAATGCCATGGGTGTTAGGTACCTTACAATGTAATCTAGATTATTGACTCTAGTGCAAGTGGGAGACTGTTGGAGATATGCCCAAGAGGCAATAATAAAAGTGGTTATTATATATCTTTATGTTTATGATAAATGTTTATATACCATGCTATAATTGTATTAACCGAAACATTGATACATGTGTGTTATGTAAACAAACAAATGAGTCCCTAGTAAGCCTCTTAACTAGCTTGTTGATTAATAGATGATTAGTTTCATAATCATGAACATTGGATGTTATTAATGACAAGGTTATATCATTATATGAATGATGTAATGGACACACCCAATTAAGCGTAGCATAAGATCACGTCATTAAGTTATTTGCTATAAGCTTTCAATACATAGTTACCTAGTCCTTATGACCATGAGATCATGTAAATCAGTTATGCTGGAAAGGTACTTTGATTACATCAAACGCCACTGCGTAAATGGGTGGTTCTAAAGGTGGGATTAAGTATCCGGAAAGTATGAGTTGAGGCATATGGATCAATAGTGGGATTTGTCCATCCCGATGACGGATAGATATAGTCTGGGCCCTCTCGGTGGAATGTCGTCTAATGTCTTGCAAGCATATGAATAAGTTCATAAGAGATCACATACCACGGTACGAGTAAAGAGTACTTGTCGGAGACGAGGTTGAACAAGGTATAGAGTGATACCGATGATCAAACCTCGGACAAGTAAAATATCGCGTGACAAATGGAATTGGTATCGTATGTGAATGGTTCATTCGATCACTAAGTCATCGTTGAATATGTGGGAGCCATTATGGATCTCCGGATCCCGCTATTGGTTATTGGTCGGAGTGAGTACTCAACCATGTCCGCATAGTTCGCGAACCGTAGGGTGACACACTTAAAGTTGGATGTTGAAATGGTAGAACTTGAATATGGAATGGAGTTCGAATATTTGTTCGAAGTCCCGGATGAGATCCCGGACATCACGAGGAGTTCCGGAATGGTCCGGAGAATAAGATTCATATATAGGATGTCATTTTATGTGTTTGAAAATGATCCGGTGCATTTATGGAAGGTTCTAGAAGGTTCTAGAAAAGTCCGGAAGAAATCACTTTGGAAGGCGGAGTCCCGAAGGGACTCCACCACCCATGGCCGGCCAACCCTAGAGGGGTGGAGTCCCAAGTGGACTCCACCATAGGGGCCGGCCACCCCCCACATGGAAGGGTGGGAATCCCACTTGGGTGGGAGTCCCACCTTGAGTAGGTTTCCCTACAACATGGAAGGTTTTGGGTTCGGGTCTTATTCGAAGACTTGTAGTCCAACACTTGGGGTTCCACCTATATAATGAGGGGCATAGGGGAGGGGGCCGGCCACCACAAAGCCACAAGCTGGCCGCACCCCATAGAGGCCGGCCACCCCCTCTCCCCAAACGTGTCTTCATCAACAACCGAACGTGTGACCGAGTACGGAGGTGCTGCCCGTTCGTGGCGCCGTGATCAAGATCTTCTACGCGCTTTTGTAAGCGGCAAGTGATTGTCTACCGCAGCAACAAGAGCCTCATCTTGTAGGCTTTGGAATCTCTTCAAGGGTGAGACTCGACAATCTCCTCGTTGCTACCGTCTTCTAGATTGCATTTTGGCTTGGATTTCGTGTTTGCGGTAGGAAATTTTTTGTTTTCTATGCTACGTTATCCTACATCATCACCGCCGACTTGAGGGGCAAGATGGAGCCTCCCACCTCGGAGAGGATCCTCTTCTCCTTCCGCGAGAGCAACTGGCTCGACGGACTCGCACGTGGCCTTCAGGAGGCACTTGCGCGCCTCTGTGGACAGAACAGGGTGCGCCTACTTGCGTCTCGCTTCGCGCATCTCATGAGGCGTGATGCTATGGGAGTGCCCATGGAGCTGCAGCCGCACCCGGAGATGAGGCACCATGCTGAGCATCTGGATTTCATGCTGTACCACACTCAGAAGGAGCTGGACAACTCCCGTGCATACGCCAACCAGACTCACCTTGCACTGGCAACTCATGTCGATGCCATCAAGATGCTTGCCAAGGACCGAAACAAGCTCCGCCTGCAGCGTGCCAAGAAGGACGCTACTATTGTGCACCTTCGCGCCCAGATAGCATATTTGGAGGCCACTGTCAAGGCCCAGGAGGACCAGCTGAGAGAGATGGAGGAAGACGAGGGAGGTATCGACATTCAGGGAGGAGGAGCCTTCCTGAGTGACGACGACGACTTTGAGGAGGACGAGTTCACCGAGGAGGAGGACTACGCGTTCCTGGAGGCAGGAACTGACGACGTCGTCCCCATCGACGTTGAGGATGAGGGTAGTTGCACTTGATCAGATATGTAGGTGTGAGTTGTATCCCGTCCCTTGTATCGTAGCATGAGAATGGTTCTTAAAACCATGGGAAGTGATGGTATGTTAGATTGTAAGGTGTTATGTTGAATGAATGAATGAATGTTTGTGTTTGTCATCAAAAGCATTTAAGTTTAAAGTTTGAACTTACTCAAAATAAACCATAGAAATTTCCCTCGTATCTCATAATCTTCTGTATATTCAGATGGCCCCTCCCAATCGCAACAACAACGATGCCATGATGCAACTGCTGCAAACCCTGCTGGCCGACAGGGAGAATGAAAGAGCTGAACGTCAAGCCAACATCGCCGCACTACAACACCTTGCTAATCAAGGCCATGGGAATCATGACCACCCGGATCAAAGCTCAAGAACTTCCAGAACACCAACCCCCCGGTGTTTAGCAAGACTGAAGAACCCCTCGATGCCGACGACTGGATCCAGACTATGGAGAACAACTTGGAAGTAGCCGGAGTAGAAGCCAACGAGAAGGTCTTGTTTGCAACCCACTACCTTGCCGGACCAGCCCGAGCCCGGTGGACTAGCACCCGTGCCATGAACGGAGGTCAAGTCAGGACTTGGGCAGATTTCAAGCTCAAGTTCAGCAAGTACCATGTGCCCCCGGGTCTTATCAAGAAGATGAGGGATGAGTTCCACGAACTCAAGCAAGGACGGATGACGGTGGTAGAATACCGCGACAGGTTCCTTACACTGTCAAGGTACGCCCCCGACGAGACCGACACCACCGAGAAGAGGCAGGAGAGATTCCTGAACGGACTGCATGATGAGATGCAGACTGTCCTCGTGAACATCCCCTTCGCCGACCTTGAAGCCTTAGTGGACTCTGCCATTCAGATGGAAGGCAAGTTGAACCAAGCCAATGAGAACCGTAAACGCCGCATGATGCACCAGAGTGGGCCTAGCAATGCCCCGAAGTATCGGCCCAGCTCAAGTGGAGGTTTCACTCCAAGGAACAACAACAAGCCCCAGATGCAGACTTCACGCCCGGGTTTTCAGAACCGGAGTGGAGGAAATCTCAGGAACAACACCAACACCGCTCCAAGGACTGGGAGCAACGCCATTCCCGTCGCAACCAAGGACAAGGCCACCATCACTTGCTATGAGTGTGGTGTAGTGGGACACTACTCCAACGATTGCCCCAAGAGGCTCGCCAAGCTAGCCGGCAACACTGCTGCACCTGCTCAGCAACAACGCCGCGTCTCCACCGGCAAGAAGTTCGCCCCCAACAACCCCAATAACCGCAACGGCCGTCTCTTCCACATGAACGCCGAAGAAGCCCAGGAAGCACCAGATGTTGTACTGGGTATGTTTCCTGTCAACTCAGTACCTGCCAGAGTGTTGTTTGATTCCGGAGCATCTCATTCTTTTGTCACCGAAGACTTTGCATCCACAAGTAAAATTCAACCTATCAGTTTGAAGCATGTTATGATAGTTCAAATTCCCGGATCAACCACCAAAGCCAGAAAATTTTGCAAAATGTACCCATCAGAATACATGAAGTAGATTTTTATGCCAATCTGATTATTCTGGGAACCAAAGGTTTGGAAATAGTACTGGGTATGGATTGGATGGCCAAACACCATGGATTGATTGACTGTGCCAAGAAAGCCATCACTATGACTAGTAGCACCGGTATCATAGTAGAACATGTATCGGAAAGACTGCCCAGAAAGTTTACCTGCAACCAGAGTGTAGCCAAGCCAACCTTGGATCAGATCAGGGTTGTCTGTCGATACCCTGATGTGTTTCCTGAGGGTCTACCCGGTATGCCCCCAGATCGGGATATCGAGTTTATCATTGAGTTAATCCCTGGAACCGGACCTATAGCCCAGAGAGCCTATAGCATGAACCCAGCAGAACTAGTAGAACTGAAAAAGCAACTGGATGAATTGCTAGCCAAAGGTCTGATTCGACCAAGTGCGTCGCCTTGGAGATCCCCAGTTTTGTTTGTGGACAAGAAAGACGGTGCCAGTCGTTTATGTACGGATTATCGTAAGCTTAACGACGTCACCATCAAAAACAAATACCCTTTGCCAAAGATAGAAGACCTGTTTGACCAACTGACCGGTGCCATAGTATTCTCGAAGATTGATCTTAGGACTGGATACCATCAACTGAAGATTCGTGCATCAGATATTCCCAAAACTGGCTTTACCACCAGATATGGATTGTACGAGTACAATGTCATGTCATTTGGACTGACCAATGCCCCTGCTTACTTCATGAACCTCATGAATAAGATCTTTATGAACTTTCTGGATAAGTTTGTCGTTGTGTTCATCAATGACATCCTAATCTACTCTAAGTCTGAAGAAGAACATGAGCAACACCTGGAAGCTGTCCTAGATACTCTTAGGGAACATCAGTTGTATGCCAAGTTTAGAAAATGTGAGTTTTGGCTGAAGGAAGTAGGATTCCTGGGACATATCTTGTTTGCAGGAGGAATTGTCGTAGATCCCGCCAAGATCAAGACTGTTGCAGAATGGAAAGCCCCAACAACCTGCATCGAGGTCCGCGCTTTTCTTGGATTAGCCGGATATTACCGCACATTTGTCAAAGGCTTTTCGAGCATCGCTCGACCAATGACCCAACTGCTGAAGAAGGACAAGAAGTTCGAATGGACTAACAAATGTGAAGAGAGTTTCCAACAACTCAAGAGTAGACTGACCTCAGCCCCAATCCAGATCATGCCGGATATCACCAAACCGTTTGACGTCTACTGTGATGCATCCAAGATTGGTCTTGGATGTGTGTTGATGCAAGAAGGCAAGGTGATATCTTATCTGTCTAGGCAACTGAAGCAACATGAGCAGAATTATCCAACCCATGACCTCGAACTTGCAGATGTAGTTTTAGCACTGAAGGTATGGCGCCATTACCTCATGGGTAATCGCTGCGAGATCTATTCTGATCACAAGAGCCTGAAGTATATCTTCACACAGAAGGAGCTGAATATGAGGCAAAGAAGATGGTTAGAGTTGATCAAGGATTATGATATGGAAATTCACTACCACCCCGGCAAGGCCAATGTGGTAGCGGATGCGCTGAGTCGATCGCCGTGTCGGCTTGAACTCAATGATAGCAGAAGAACAACCTAGCCTATACCAGGAGTTTGAGCAGTTTAGAATGGAGCTAGTTAGTGAAGGATTCCTAGCCAGCATAGAGCTTCAACCCACCTTGATTGGTCAGATCAAGGAAGCACAGAAGGGAAATGCCAGCATTGACGGAATCAAGAACCAGATAGCTGCAGGAAAAGCACCAGGATTCACCGTAGATGAAGAAGGAGTTCATTGGTACAACGGACGCCTATGTGTACCGTCAGATTCAGAGTTGAAGCAAGTTATTCTGAAGGAAGCCCATGACACCTTATACTCTATTCATCCCGGAGGTACCAAAAGGTATCAAGACTTGAAGGAACAGTTCTGGTGGCATGGAATGAAGAGGGAAATTGGAAGCTACATCGCCAAGTGTGATATCTGTCAACGAGTCAAGGCGGAACATCAGCGACCTGCAGGACTGCTGCAACCACTACAGATTCCAGAATGGAAGTGGGACTCTGTAGGAATGGACTTTATCACAGGTTTGCCCAAATCCAGCAAAGGAAATGATTCGATATGGGTAGTTGTCGATAGATTGACCAAGGTAGCCCATTTCATCGCTGTCAAGACCACCTATCAAGGCCCAAAGTTAGCTGAGTTGTACATTTCTAGAATCGTCGCCCTGCACGGAACCCCGAAGTCGATAGTGTCAGATAGAGGATCACAATTCACCTCAAGATTCTGGCAGAAAGTGCATGAAGGACTGGGAACCCGGCTGAATTTCAGCACCGCCTATCACCCTCAGACCGATGGACAGACGGAAAGAGTCAACCAGATATTGGAGGACATGCTGAGAGCATGTGTACTGGAATATGGATCCAAGTGGGAAGACTGCTTGCCTTACGCAGAATTCTCTTACAACAACAGCTACCAAGCCAGCTTACAGATGGCCCCCTTTGAAGCCCTGTACGGAAGGAAATGCCGTACTCCTCTAAATTGGTCGGAAGTCGGAGAGAGTCAAGTCTTTGGACCTGATGTTCTTCGAGAAGCTGAAGAGAAGGTGCACAAGATCCGCGAATATCTCAAGACGGCGCAATCAAGGTAGAAGAGTTATGCCGACAAGAGACGCCGAGAGATGACCTTCGAGATCGGAGATTTTGTCTATCTCAAAGTATCCCCCCTGAAAGGAATGCAGAGATTTCAGTTGAAAGGAAAGCTTGCACCCCGATATGTCGGACCCTTCAAAGTTCTGAGTCGCCGAGGCGAAGTATCCTATCAACTGGAGCTACCTGAAGAAATGTCGGCTGTGCATGACGTGCTTCACATCTCACTCCTCCGGAAGTGCCTTGAAGTCCCTGAGAAGACCGAAGTGTTCAAGAACATCGATCACCGATCGGTGGATATCAACCAAGACTTGACGTACCGCGAAGTGCCGATTCGCATCTTGGAGGAAGCTTACAGAACCACCCGCACCCGAAGCATCAAGTTTCTGAAGATACAGTGGAGCAACCATACCGAAGACGAAGCCACTTGGGAGCGAGAGGAAGACATGAAGAAAGAATACCCAGATCTCTTTAGTACCTAATTTTTCTTTAAGATCTCGGGACAAGATCTTTTGTAAGGAGGAAGGGTTTGTAACATCCCAAATTTCAATAAAAGAGAGAAGAAGAATTCCCGAGATCCAAAATTCAGAACCAACAAAAACTTTTCAAATTGCATATAGTGCCCTGCATAGGACTTGTGCATTTTGAGTGATATGCCATGATGATTGTTTTGTCGTATATATGATAAACCCTAAAACCCTAAAGTGATCAAGTGAAGATCACAAACCAAATAAATCAAAAAGAGAAAGAAATCAAATAAGAATAAAACCCTAAAAACCCTAACATATGGCATATGCCATTTTTGCAAACTTTGACCCTAGACCCATTTGACCTTCACCATTACTTATAATATGTTACTAAATAGTTATTACAACTTTGGGAATCAAAGAAATACCATTCAAACCAAATCCAAACTCAAATTATGGTTACATAGAATAATGGTCAATTTTGACATTTACAATCTGGTCACCACTTTGAGCCCCTAGATTTCAAGATTTCTAAACTAAACAAATCCCATTCTTTGCATGTCATCCAAGTACACAACAAGGTGAACAACTTCTGTAAAGATCATCACACCAAAATCATCTTGGATCAAAAGTTAGGAGCAAGCAAAGAGGAGACTTTGAAACTTTTGCAAGATCACCACTTTTCAAAATTTGATCAAACCAAGCCATGTCTTGATCACCACTTGACCTAGCCATGACCCCTGGACCCCACCCACCTAGCCCATGCATGGAAACCTCCTGGACACGGCCAAACATGGCGTGGCCATGGCCATGCCGGCCACGTTCCCCATCGACACCCACCCCTCTCTCCCTACCTCTCCAGCCCGAGCCACCATGCCAAACGGCTAGCCCTGGATCTCCTGAGATCGCCCATACCGGCCGTTGGGCGAGAGGACGCCGACACGCCCCGGACGGAGCGCGCCCACGACGCCCCAGGTACGCCGCCAACGGCATGGCGACGTCACCAGCGCACGGACGCGCACGACCCGGGCACGCGTCGCCCGCCGTAATCCGCCGTACCCCGACCACCTCCGCTCGCCCTGGTACCCGTCGCGCCACGCGGAGCTCGCCGGACAAGCTGGCGTCACCACCTAGCGCCTACGGTCGCCGGAGAGGACACGCCCGCCCGCCACGGCCGCGGTAGTACACGCGTTCGCGCGACCACCGTACGCCACCACATGCCGCGCCGTTGACGCTCCAAGGACCGCGGTGACGTCGTGAACACCACGGCGCCAACGCCTAGCCCTCTAGCTCACCGGAGACGCTGCGCCCACGTCGACCCTAACCCTGCCCCGCAGCACCCTCTCCCTCCTATAAATAGAGGACTCCCCCGAGCAATCCAAGCACACCACCATGCTCTCCTCTCACCCCTGCTTCTCCTCGCACCGCTAGCCACCTCAATCGACGCCGGAGCCGCCCCAATTGGACGATCGGAGCCACGGAAGCCCTGGAGAAATCGCCGTTCATCCAGGCTGCCCCGAGCTCTGCCACTGCTACAGGCTGCCTCGCCGTCGTCTACACCGTCATCACGCACACTGCCAACCCTAGCTGGAGCCACGGTGATCTCTCCGACCCCCTACCGCCACCGCGCCAGTAGCTCGATCTCGCCAGAGATGACGATGGCCCTGCGCCGTCCGATCCCGTTCTAATCCAACGCGCCACATCGCTCGTACCGATTCGGTCGTTATGAGTGACTGATGGGTGGAGCCCACCGTCAGACAGCCCATGCGTGCGTGGACGCGTGGTGGGCTGTACTTGGGCTGTTTAATTCAGTTCGGCCCAGTTAGTTTTCCCGCGCAGCCCAGTAATTCAAATCTGAATTTTCCAAATCCATTTAAATTCAATACTGTCCCTGACTTTGAAATTCCAAAGAATCTGTTTGGCTTGGCCAAATTTAACAAATTTTATATTGCTGGAAAGCCACTGAAAAGATCTACAACTTGCCACTGGTCTCACTGTGAGATCTATTGTAGAAATAATGTGACAAAAAGATTAAGTCAGGGACTTTTGCACATTCAAATAAATATTAAAAATCAACCAAAAATGATATTTAGTTAATTCCAACTCTAAAAGCTCACATTTCACTTACAATAATTGTTTCTGCAATAAAATGGTGTGGTCCCTTTGAATGATCATGCCCTAGTTTAAATAATGGACAATATGGCTAGTTACTTAAGTAATATTGTCCAAAACTATTATGGAAATCATATGAAGTATTTTACTTCATTTAAATCTTGTCCCAAGTACTTTCATATGAAGTTTAGACCCTGGTCAAATACTCTCACATGAAATACTTGGTGATTTTAAATCATTTGTAGGAAGTGTTAAATAGTATGAGGTATGTTACCTCATTTAAATCATTTTCTCAAATGATGATAATGAATGGTTGACTTAGGTCAAAATGATTCATGTATGATTGTTTGAGAAGTTAAATCTTAAGAAGATTCAATGAGAGGAAATTATTTTTCCTCAAGAACTAAATGGAAACTACTACTTACCTATGTAATGAGAGGAAATTATTTTTCAACAATAAAGAGAACCAATGCACCTCATGGTATTAAATGTGTGCTTAGCATAGTTTGTGTGAAATGATGATGTGCTTAGTATAGCTCTTGAGCTTGTTGAGTGATTATACCTCGTATTCAAATTTAGACGCTAGCACCGGAGAATACCAGGAAGAGGAAGGATTCTACCAAGAGGAGGAAGAGGAACACTTTGAGAACTACCAAGGCAAGCTAATATTCTTGCAAAGTGCAAAGCCCCTTTGGGGCAAGGCACCATGATTCTTACCTTTCTTACCACAAGCCTATACCAAGTTTACCTTACAAACTTCTACTTGTTTATTTAAAAAGTCACTTTAATAAGTTAACTTGGTCTAAATAAAGAAGATTACTAGAGTAGCAAAGTTAGTCTCAAACTAGCCAAGCAAGATAGCACCCCTCATGATTAGTGCTAGTGCTAAATACTAAAACTTGACTACTCTAGATGCTAACATGTGACTTGAATTGAATGTGAAACTTTGGAATGAAGAATCATTCCATTGAATGAATCTTGAAGATGAATATGACCAAGAGAAGATAGTGATTTTTGATATAAAACTGATATTGGTTTGGATGCGATACCTTTCCAATTTTGAGTACCCCCACAATACCTGATTATGGGTAGGGCTTAACTGGAAATTTATACATCTTAGTATGGGTTCCCTCTGAACACACATCATAGGGGTTATGCCGAGGCTGCCTCCGTTGTTGAGAAATGATGTGAATTGAGGTGAATTGTACGGCCAAGCCCCGTGCAGTTCCCAGTGTTGATAGTTGGTCTTCACTGGGAGGCCAAGCTCATGGGGAGAGGTGCTTATACTAGGGTTTGTAAGTGAAAGGTTATGGTTGATGATCCGCGTACTGTGTTACGATGATTCGGGGTTATCCCGACAGATGAAATCAAATGTTGTGGCACAAGTGTGCAACCTCTGCAGAGTGTAAATCTATTCGAATAGCCGTGTCCTTGATTACGGACGGTTGGAAAGGCCATACAGTTTTCGGTGTCAGATTCTTAAAAATATTGGTGAAATGAATGGTGAATTGGTGACCTGTTTGAATCTTAACAAATATTGTGGGAATGACACTAATGTTCCCACTTGAGTTAGTTAGCACATGAATAAGTCTTTTCTCAAACACTTGTGAACTAAAATTGGCTTTATGCAAATTAAACTAGAGCTTAGCACCTCTTACTAAAATTGTTAGCACTTACATTAGTATTAGTTTGCGAGTACTTAAAGTACTTACGGCTTTGTCCCTGGCTATTCAAATGGCCAAAGTATGAAGATGAACAGAACTACCAAGGAGATGACCAGCAGGACGCCTACGACAACTAGGAGTTTTCTGACGTCAAGCGTTGGCCTGTGGACTAGAGAGTCCCTTTATCTTTACGCTTCCGCTATGAACTTGTGTTTGTTCGTTGATCAATAGATCAACTATTTATGTAATATGGATCATGTGATTCCAGTTGTAAGACAATATGGTTTGTAATAAATGATGACTATGATATTCGACTATTATGCCTCGCAACAACACTATTCCTGGGATTGCGATGAATAACATAGTAGGCATCTGGACTTAAAAATCCGGGTGTTGACACAATTTCCTCTCAAGAAAGGTATGGAACACTTCCCTAGAAAGAGAAAGAAGTCACCTTTTGATTCTATTATTAGAACAAATTATGATGTTGATGCTTCATCTCTCGATAATACTTGATTCACACTTTCTGCGCCTAGCTGAAAGGCGTTAAAGAAAAGCACTTCTTGGGAGATAACCCATGTATGTTTTTATTACTGTTTTGTTGAGTCTTGGAAGTTGTTACTACTGTAGCAACCTCTCCTTATCTTTACTTTATTGCATTGTTGTGCCAAGTAAAGTCTCTAATAGTTAAGTTGATACTAGATTTGGATTGCTGCGCAGAAACAGATTTCTTCCTGTCACGAATTTGCGTAGATCTCTCTGTAGAAGAATCAATTTTTTTTGCCAATGTACGTGCGTGATCCTCAGATATGTACGCAACTTTCATTAGTTTTGAGGTTTTTCATCTGAGCCTATTAAATGTCTCTGAAAAATTCGTCTCTACGGACTGTTCTGTTTTGACAGATTCTGCCTTTTATTTCACATTGCCTCTTTTGCTATATTGAATGGATTTCTTTGTTCCATTAACTTTCAGTAGCTTTGTGCAATGTCCAGAAGTGTTAAGAATGATTATGTCACCTCTGAATATGTGAATTTTTGATTATGCACTAATTAACCCTCTAATGAGTTTGTTTTGAGTTTGGTGTGGAGGAAGTTTTCAAGGATCAAGAGAGGAGGATGATACAATATGATCAAGGAGAGTGAAAAGTCTAAGCTTGGGGATGCCCCCGTGGTTCATCCCTGCATATTTCAAGAAGACTCAAGCATCTAAGCTTGGGGATGCCCAAGGCATCCCTTTCTTCATCGACAACTTATCAGGTCACCTCTAGTGAAAGTATATTTTTATTCCGTCACATTTTATGTGCTTTACTTGGATCGTCTGTTTGCTTTTATTTTTGTTTTTGTTTGAATAAAATCGGATCCTAGCATTCTTTGTGTGGGAGAGAGACACGCTCCGTTGTTTCATATGAACACTGGTGTTCTTAGCTTTACTTTTAATGTTCATGGCGAAGGTTGAAACTGCCTCGTTCATTGTTATATGGTTGGAAACAGAAAATGCTTCCTGAGGTAATTGGTATATTGTCTTGAATAATTTGATACTTGGCAATTGTGGTGCTCAAATAAGATCATGTTTAAGCTCTTGCATCATGTACTTTGCACCTATTAATGAAGAACTACTGTAGAGCTTGTTGAAATTTGGTTTGCATGATTGGTCTCTCTAAGGTCTAGATATTTTCTGGTGAAGTGTTTGAACAACAAGGAAGACAGTGTAGAGTCTTATAATGCTTGCAATATGTTCTTATGTAAGTTTTGCTGTACCGGTTCATACTTGTGTTTGCTTCAAACAACCTTGCTAGCCAAAGCCTTGTACCGAGAGGAAATACTTCTCGTGCATCCAAATCCTTGAGCCAAAACATATGCCATTTGTGTCCACCATACCTACCTACTATGTGGTATTTCTCCGCCATTCCAAAGTAAATTACTTGAGTGCTACCTTTAAAATTTCATTCCTTGTCTTTGCAATACATAGCTCATGGGAAAATAGCCTTAAAAACTATTGTGGTAAAGAATATGTAGCTTATGTATCTTATTTCTTATAAGTTGTTTGTTGAGCGGTAACCATGTTTCTGGGGACGCCATCAACTATTAAACCTTTGTTGGATATCATGTGAGTTGCTATGCATGTTCGTCTTGTCAGAAGTAAGGGCGATTTTCATGATCAAATGGTTTGAGTATGCATATTGTTAGAGAAGAACATTGGGCCGCTAACTAAAGCCATGAATCATGGTGGAAGTTTCGGTTTGGACACTAATCCTCAATCTCTTATGAGAATATTATCTGTTGTTGAATGCTTATGCATTAAAGAGGAGTCCATTATCTGTTTTCTATGTTGTCCCAGTATGGATGTCCTTAGTTGAGATCTATCAAAAACGAGAAATCAAATGCGATTTATCTCCTTGGACCTTTGTATAGGCGGCATAGAGGTACCCCTTTGTGACACTTGGTTGAAACATATGTTATGCAATGATAATCAATGTAAATCCAAGCTAATTAGGACAAGGTGCGAGCACTATTGGTATTCTATGCATGAGACTTGCAACTTATAAGATGTATTATGCATAACACATATGAATTATTACTACCGTTGACAAAATTGTTTCTATGTTTTCAAAATAAAAGCTCTAGCACAAAAATAGTAATCCATGCTTCCCTCTCGTGAAGGGCCATTCTTCTACTTTATGTTGAGTCAGTTTACCTACTTCTTTCTATCTTAGAAGCAAACACTTGTGTCAACTCGTGTGCATTGATTCCTACATACTTGCTTATTTGCATTCATCATATTACTTTGTGTTGACAATTATCCATGAGATATACATGTTGAAGTTGAAAGCAACCGCTGAAACTTATATCTTCCTTTGTGTTGCTTCAAAACTTTCTACTAAGAATTTATTGCTTTATGAGTTAACTCCTATGCAAGTCTTATTGACGTTTGTCTTGAAAGTACTATTCATGAAAAGTCTTTGCTATATGATCAGTTGTTTAGTCATTGTCTTTACCATTGCTTCGAATCACTTCATTCACTTCATATGCATTACAATAGTATTGATCAAGATTATGATAGCATGTCACTTCAGAAATTATCCTTGTTATCGTTTACCTACTCGAGGGCGAGTAGGAACTAAGCTTGCGGATGCTTGATACGTCTCAAACATATCCATAATTTCTTATGTTCCATGCTAGTTTTATGACAATACTCACATATTTTATACACACTTTACATCATTTATACGCATTTTCCGGCACTAACCTATTAACGAGATGCCGAAGCGCCGCTCTCGTTTTGTGCTGTTTTTGGTTTCAGAAATCCTACACAGGAAATATTCTCGGAATTGGACGAAATTAACGCCCAGGGTCTTATTTTTCCACGTAGTTTCCAGAAGAACGAAGGAGATACGAAGTGGGGCCACGAGGTGGCCACACCATAGGGCGGCGCGGCCAAGGAGGGGCCCGCGCCGGCCTATGGTGTGGGCCCCTCGAGCGCCCCCCGATTCTGCCCTTCCGCCTACTTAAACTCTCCGTCGCGAAAACCCTATTACCGAGAGCCACGATACGGAAAAAGTTCCAGAGACGCCGCTGCCGCCAATCCCATCTCGGGGGATTCAGGAGATCGCCTCCGGCACCTCGCCGGAGAGGGGAATCATCACCGGAGGGCTCTACATCACCATGCCCGCCTCCGGACTGATGTGTGAGTAGTTCATCCTTGGACTATGGGTCCATAGCAGTAGCTAGATGGTTGTCTTCTCCTCATTGTGCTATGATGTTAGATCTTGTGAGCTGCCTATCATGATCAAGATCATCTATTTGTAATGCTACATGTTGCGTTTGTTGGGATCCGATGAATATTGAATACTATGTCAAGTTGATTATCAATCTATCATACATATGTTGTTTATGTTCTTGCATGCTCTCCGTTGCTAGTAGAGGCTCCGGCCAAGTTGATACTTGTGACTCCAAGAGGGAGTATTTATGCTCGATAGTGGGTTCATGCCTCCATTGAATCTAGGACAGATGACAGAAAGTTCTAAGGTTGTGGATGTCTCGTTGCCACTAGGGATAAAACATCAATGCTTTGTCTAAGGATATTTGTGTTGATTACATTACGCACCATACTTAATGCAATTGTCCGTTGTTTGCAACTTAATACCTGGAAGGGGTGCGGATGCTAACCCGAAGGTGGACTTTTTAGGCATAGATGCATGTTTGATAGCGGTCTATGTACTTTGTCGTAATGCCCTGATTAAATCTCATAGTAATCATCATGATATGTATGCATCTCTATTTGTCAATTGCCCAACTTTAATTTATTCACCCAACATGCTATTTCTTATTGGAGAGACACCACTAGTGAACTGTGGACCCCGGTCCATTCTTTTACATCTGAATACAATCTACTGCAATCTCTATTCTCTGTTGTTTTCTACAAGCAAACATCATTCTCCACACCATACGTTTAATCCTTTGTTTACAAGCAAGCCGGTGAGATTGACAACCTCACTCGTTAAGTTGGGGCAAAGTACCGTGATTGTGTTGTGCAGGTTCCACGTTGGCGCCGGAATCCCTGGTGTTGCGCCGCACTACACTCCTTCACCAACAACCTTCACGTGGCCTTCATCTCCTACTGGTTCGACAACCTTGGTTTCATACTGAGGGAATTTGCTGCTATACGCATCACACCTTCCACTTGGGGTTCCCAACGGACGTGTGCTTCATGCGTTATCAATTGCTCTAGGCTAAATTTGATACTTTTGTAGTACTCTATATTTAGACCAAAGTTAACTATAGAAGCAAACTTTAATAATCAAAGTAAAAGCTTATAAGGATAAAACTTGGGATTGGATCATGAAACATAAAGTAATAGGTGAGTGTGCCTTGCTCTGGTAGACCTTTGCACTTTGCAAGAATATTAGCTTGCCTTGGTTGGTGTACTGATCAAAGTGGTCTTCTTCTCCCTGGAAGTAGACCTCCTCCTCCTCCTGGTACTCTTCGGTACTAGCGTCTAAAAACGGATACGAGGTAACAATCACCAAACAAAGTTTAAGAGCTAGACTAAGCACACAATTGGTTCTCACAAGCTATTCTAGCATCACAATACTAGTAACATCTTGGTTAACTTTGTTTCCTTTTTAAGAAAAATAATTTCCTCTCATTACAATATTGATTAGGGTTTCTATTTAGTTCCTTAAGGAAATAATTTCCTCTTATTGAATCTTGTTAAGATTTAATCTCCTCAATTAAATAATGTATGAACCCATGTTGACCAAGGTCAACCATTCATAATCATCATTTGGGAAAATGATTTAAATGAGGTAAAAGTACCTCATGCAATTTATCACTACCATAATCATAATAATATCACCAAATAATTCAATATGGGATTATGTAGACCATGGTTACTACCTCATATTGAGTTACTTGAGACAAGATTTAAATGAGGGAAAACCTCTCATAAGATTTAATAAATAATTTTGGATAATTTAAATGGACTAGAAATAGCTATAGAGCCATTTCCTATTTTACCCCATGATCATACAAAGTAACTATGTGATATTTTTACATATTCAGATAGACAATATGAAGTGTGATTTTTGAGAGTTGGAATCAACTCACAAGCATTTTTGGTTGATTTTTAATAATTGTTTGAAGTTGTAAAAGGCCCTGCCTTGTTATTTTTGTCACATTAATTCTACAAAAGATCAAACATTGAGACTAATGGGTTTGGGTAGATCTTTTCACAAGCTGTCCAACCATATAAAATTCATCAAATTTGGTTTAGCCAATTTGATTCTATTAAATTTTGAAAAAAAAGCATCCGTGAGCAATTTTTATTTAAATCAATTATTCGAATTTGAAAACTTGGGCCAGCGCGGGAAACTAACTGGGCCGAAACGGTTTAAAAACGGGAAAGCCAGACCACCACGCGTCTCGCACGCGTGGGCTGCCTGACATGGTGGGCTCCACCTGTCAGCGCCTATTTACACGCGAAGCGGTACGGGAAAGCTGGGACACACGATTAGGTGTTGATCCAACGGATCAGGGCCATCGTTGTCGACGGCGAGAGAGGGGTACTGGCGCGGCGCAGGTGGGGGGTCGGCGAGCTCACCGGAGCTCCGGCGATGGTTGGCAGTGTGCGCGAGGACGTTGTCGATGACAGCGAACCTCCTGGTACCGGCGGCGTGTCCTGGGGCGGCTCCAATCGACGGCGAGCTTCCGCGGCGGCTCACGGCTCCGGCGATGAAATTGACGGGCTCTGGTGGCTAATTGAGGAGGGGAAGTGGTCGAGGAGGTTGAGAAGGAAGAGGGGAGCGAGGTGGTGTGGAAGAAATGGGCGCGGGCGTGCCCTTTTTATAGCGACGGAGGGAGGCAGGGTGCTGCGGCGAGGGTCGACAATGGCGCGGGCGTACAGGGCGCTAGCGAGCTAGGCGAGGGCGTGGCGCTGTTCAGCACGTCCGTGCGGTTCTCCTGGCGGCAATGGCGCGGCTGGGCGGTGCCTAACGCGGTCGGGCGCTTGCAGTGTTCTGCGCGTCCGTGGCGGGTCGCGTTTTCTTCTCCGGCGACGGCGGGCGCTGGTCGGGGACAAGTGGTTGTCTGGCGTGTTCCTGGTACAGTGGTGAGGCTCAGTGCATAAGCGGGGTTCCAGGCGAGGTGCGAGTCGACGAGGCGACGCGTGCTCTGGCGCGCCCGTGGGCGGCGCCCATGCCAACCCTGGCATGCCCTGGACGTCGTGTGCTCAGCGTGTTCTGGTCGCTGCTGCGTTCCTCTCCGACCAAGGCTAGTTCAGGCTGGTTCAGTAGAGCAAGGTGAAGCTGGGGGACAAGGTTGGCGAGGCTAGAGGTGAGAGGGGTGAGAGATGGCATGTTGCATGTGAGGCATGGCCGGCATGGCAATGGCATTGCCTTGTCTGCCCATGTCTAGGGTGGCAACGTCGGGGCAAAGTGTTGGAGGGGACAAGAGGATGGTGTAGGATCAAATGAGGATCAATATTTGTACAGGACACTGTTTGAAATAGTGTTTTGTGTCTTGTGTGATTCCTGCCCACCAAGTGTTCGACACAATGGCCGCAAGAAGGAAAATTTTGAATTTTGGTTTGAATTTTGGTGGATTTGTTTCATATAATATTTGGCACACAATGGTGGTGGTGGTGGTCAAAATTGAGTTGGTTTGCAAGAATTCAAAATGGGCATAATCTTGTTTTTGTTTCAAAGTTGCTACTTTGCTTGATCATCATTTGAAATCTAGCAAGAATTTGCAGGGGTGGTTTTGAGCAAAGTTGTTCACCTTAATGTTGTCTTGGATGAGGTGCAAAGAGTTGAGTTTGTTTAGTTTGAAAATGTCCCAATACAGGGGCTCAAAGTAGGTGTCATGTTAAAATGGGCAGATTTGACCATTATCTCATGTGAGCATAATTTGAATTCAAATTTGATTTGATTTGAGTTTCTTTGATTCAAAAAGTGTTATTAAGTGTTTAGTAACATTCTACAACCAATGGCACAAGCCAAATTGGCCTAGTTTAAAGATTTGCAAAAATGGCCATAAGCACATATGTGCATTTTATGTTTTTATTTTCTTTTCCCTTTCTTTGACCAAGGGTCTTTGTTTTGAGTTCATGGAGTGTTAGATTAAGTTTAGTAAGGGTTTCAAACCATTTGGTCCAAGTATAATGGCATAGGTCAAGATTTGGTATTATGGCTATGTGCCACATATGCCTCTATGCATTTTTTTTCACATTGGATTTAGTTGGTAGGCACTAGGTTAGGTTTGTGGAGGTTTTGCAAACCATCTAATAAGGTAGAACATGACATAGTTGATTATTTACAATAATAGCCATAGGCTTACATAGCCCTTTTCTTTTTAATTTAATTTTTTTTTCTTTTTTTATCTTGGATGGTGAAATGAAGAGTGAGGTTTAGGGTTTTGGAACATTTGATAAGCATACCAACAATCATCATGGCAATAACACAAGGATTAGGTATGAGCACTATGCATAGCCATTGATTTAATAAAAGTTTTTGTTGGTTCTCATTTTTGGAAAAAGGAAATTCATTTTCTTCTTTGTTTGAAAATTTGGGATGTTACACCAATGAAGTCAGGATTGGACCAATGACACGAACTCGTGTGAAGCTACTTAAACAACAGGTGAATTTGTTCCTACATGATACTTTGATCGATGAGAACTTTATACTACCTAAGTCCTATTACTTATGTATGATCAGGTATGAAGAAGGAGCAAGCATCGCACGAGGAGGAGAGGAGCAGCTGGACAAGAAGCTGGACGTGAAACTCGACATGGAGCTGGACATGAAGACATCCCATGGACGCGCGAGGGAGGAGCGGGAGGCATGCGCGAGAGGAGGAGATGCAGTCAGGCCGGCGCCAGGCCCGGTCAGACCGGCCGTACCGCCGGGCCATCCGATCCCAGCCCCGGTCCGACCGGCTTCCACACCGGATCAGCCCTGTCCAAACCGGACGCCACGCTTGTGCCAGCCGGGCCACATCTAGTAAGCCTGGACGCTTAGCCGGTTTCCACCCGGCGCCAGGTCCGGTTTCAACCGGCCTGACCCGGTCCCAGGCCCGGTCGACCGGCTCCTGAGCCGGCCGTGTCCGAGTCTGTCCCGACCAGATCCCGATCTGGGTCGGTTATTCATGTATTTTCTCGAACCCTGGTCGTCCTGAACCCCTATATAAGTGCCCAGGACGCCCCCAAATTAGGTTGAGACCACGTTTAAGATAAACCCTAGTTCATAGTTGACTGCATTGCAACTCTATCGAATTTCTACACCATATTGCATTGATTTGGTGTATACCTTAAAGTCTTGTGTGATCTGCTGTTCCACTGGGAATTAGACGGTTGCAACTTACCGCTTCGTGGTCGGCGGCTACGTGCGCAAGTGTGTGGAGTTGCGAATATTTTGCAGGGTTGAGAGTTGTTGCATTGGCGACATGGACCAATCGAGAGATCTCGTTGCGTCATACAAGTTATCATCCACTTCAAAATCAAGTTATCTCCGCTGTGTTCATCCCGTGATCATCATCACCACCGTTGCTTACTGAGAAGATCGGGCCACCCCTTATCATCTTCGTATCAGATTTCAGCGTTTCCTCGGTAAACCATCCACAATCCACCCCATAGTTGAGTTGTGAGTGTTTCCTATCCAGAAAAAGCCAAAAATATTAGGGTTAGGGTTTGCCATAGCCTTAGATTGCACTAAGTTCGAGTTTTAGTTGCTTTTCGTAGTTGTTTTTGCGTATCTTTTTCTTCCATCTAGTTTTGTTTGGGTTTGTGTTTCCGCTATCATCTAGAGTCAGTTTTGTTGCTCCGAGTCCACATAGCATACAATGTGTTTGTCCAAACCATAGCCACAGCCTTTCGATATAAGTGACTAGGAACTTCCCGTAAGAGACTAGTTTTACCGCTCGACAGGCTACTCATTAGGGTTTTGGTGCTTTGCATTATCTGTTGGTCGTGTTATCAAGGAGTTGAGTCATAAAATCAAAAATAAAATAAAATTGAAAAGAAGAAAAAAGAGCTACATAGCTGCGTGTGATAAAAAGAAAATTTCAAAAAGAAAAAGTGAAGTGCTAGTAGAATCAAGTGAAGGCCTAAGTTTTTTTTTAATTGCACCCGTAGTTCAGCAATCTTGTGCCTATCTCGTTGAGCTTTGCTAGCGTCTCTCGAGTGCATTGCAACCTTTCATCCATATAGTTGCATTGCAACATTTATCGTCTTGTGTGAGTATCATTGGTTGTCTACGGTCAGCGCTAGAGCTTGTTATTGGTGCAAATAGGTAGCCTACCTACAATCCCACATATATCCTGCTTTGTCGTGTGATTTGTTCTTATACCCTTGATATTCGCTTTGCTACATCTGTGCACTAGTTGTCCCTACAAGTGGTAAGCAATACTAATTCACTTTGGAGCGGCAAGATTTCCTTTTCTTATCAGTTTTGAGTGAGTTGTGAGAGTACCACCATATATATTTGTTTTAGTGCACTAACCTACTAACCATGTCTTCTAGTGATGAGAAAATTGTTAACCAGAAAAACGAGGATTCCGCTGATGTGATGACATGGAGGGAGTATGAGACTCTTCGTAATGAGATGCGACGTGAATTCCGCCTTAAGGACGAAGAACTAAAGGCAACCATTGACGGGGTTTCCAACAAGCTGGATACTACTAATGAGACTGTCAATGCTATGCAAGATCAAATGAAGGATATACAACGCAATATTCAAGCTTTGACACTCGCTATTGAGAATTTGACCCAACAACAACAACATCGTGAGGATGAAGATGCTGAGCTTCAAGATGAAGCACCTGGTGTTGGTCGTGGCGTTGAACGTGGTAACCGTTGTCGTGGTTTTGTTGAACTCGGACGCCATGGTCGTGGGTTTGAGGAAGAAGATGGATTGGGTAAACCAAAGTTCTCGATACCCAAATTTGAAGAAGGTGCCGATGTTGAAGAATACCTCACTTGGAAGCTGAAAATTGAGAAGTTGTGGCGCCTACATAATTATACTGAAGATAGGAAGATCAAGCTTGCTTCTTCCGAATTTGATGGCTATGCATTGCGTTGGTGGGATGGACTTGTTCATGCTCGAGAAGAAGATGATAAGCTGCCTATTATCACATGGCGTGCTACGAAGGCGGCAATGCAAGCTCGTTTCGTGCCCACTAATTATTTGCGATCTATATATGATAAGTTGACCCTATTGAGACAAGGTGTGAAGACTGTTGATACTTATTTCATGGAGATGGAGATGCTTATGCAGCGTGGCCGTGTCCGTGGGTCGTTTGAGATGACAATGCAACATTTTCTACATAATTTGAAGTATGATATTAAAGGCATTGTTCGTCATCACAGTTACACCACTATGAATGAGTTGCTACATCATGCAAGAGAAGCTGAATCACAGTTGGCTGAAGACGTCTGGAGGACGCCGACGATGTGTGGCAGAGACACATGTGTCCTTGATTGCTTTGTTCTAACTTGTTGTAGAGTGTTTTATGTAAAATGTGAGCCCCTTTTTCAAATACTAGGTTCTTAGAGCAAGCATTGCAAGGTGCTTACTGTAAAATCGTATACCTGCCATTTTAATGGGAATTTCTGCATGTGTTAAGAAAAAAAATGCTTAACAACTGGTGCATATGCGCGTTAGATTATTTTGGTTGGCTTCGCGAGCATGCATTTTGGGGAAAGAAGAAAGAATTTGGTCGAATGTTGCAGCTATGTAGGAGTAGGTGCGCATGCACGTACAGTAGTATGTGTAGCAGCTAGTAGTAATTAATAAGCGTGTTTTGTTCTGAGATTAGACAAGAAGAAAAGAAAGAGAGTTCACCACGTGCGTAGTACTCGTACATATAGGAAAAGAGAAAATGTTGGTCCAAACTACAATATCTTGTACTTGGAAAAAAAAAGAGAGAGATGTTTACTGGTACGCACCTACTCACAGCACGTGCGCTAGCTAGCTAGGTGCACCATCCCGCGCTCACAGCCAAATCGCGCGATACCCGATAGTTTGGTTGTTCAAATTCCAGATGTTAGACTAGTCATAGTGAAGAGTAACGTATGGTAGTAACATGCACATGTTACTAATCTATGTTACTACCTTCGTAGTGGAGAGTAACATATGTGTAGTGTCACAAACTTATATTTATTATGTTATAGACTCATCTTGTCTTGAAAAATGTGATGTTATGGTAACATATCTAGTTACCACCTCACTCCCTTTCTTCACTTAATGACATGCCATGTCACCAAAATATCTTGGGATGTGTGATGTTACCACAATGGGAGTATCATAGGTAGTATCATGCATTCCATGCATGCAAAATGCTGATGTGGCATTGTAATTAAGGATGAGAGAGAGTGTACTAGTATCATAGGTAGATACCGTATCATAGCACATACTACTAGAAAAAATAATGTCAACTAAATTTTGTACACATATTTGCATTGAGATTCTACAAAACAATTAATATATGGAGACTATGATACTAGTATATGATATTATGCATTGTGGAGATAGTAACATATAGTAGTATCATACGCATGATACTTCTATATGATACTATGCATTGTGACTAGTCTAAGTTACTCCCACTATGAGTAGTTTCATAGTGGGATAACTTCACTAGTAACTAAGTGTCCAACTCAGCAAATTTGTTTATGTGGCAGTGAGTTAATGAGGAGAGAGGAGGATGGAGTAACGTAGCTAGTTACTGTCAGGGCCGGCCCTAACCCATGGCAGGCATGGGCAGCCGCCTAGGGCCCAGGCCATGAAGGGGCCCAGAATCACAGCTTTTCTCTACTGTAGTATGGGCTGAAGAAAATATTTAATACAAGTGAACATGCCTAGTAAGAAAAGATGCAACCGATCTGTCCATTGCCCCATCTCTCCCACGATGCAGGACTACATTGATCTGAAAAAATGAGGCAGGACTACAGGCAACGATTGATTCCCTGCCAGGTCGCCTCGGCCTCGCCTACCTGCTCGCCGATCGGTAGCCTGCCGCAACGGCGGCGCCAGGAATTGGTGGCCGGGTATTCATTTCCTCTCTTTTTTGCTCCGCAGGGAAAAAAAATCGGGCAAGCCAGTCGATCTCGCTCCGCAGGAATTTTTTTTGCCGCAGTCGTCTTGCCTTTGCGGAAATCCGAAGAAATTAAGAGGAATTGGTGCATATGTGGCTGAAATCTGAAGAAATTAAGAGGAAAAGAAATCTGAAAATTACCTTCCTCTTTCCCTTTCGGTCGCTGTGCTACTGCTGCCTGTGACCGTGGCCGGACATGGACATCACGGCCTCGGGTCGCCTGAGACGGTGAGGCCTGACGCGAGGCCTGACGCCGCGGTGGCTGGTTGGACGGTCGCCTCTCGCCTGACGCTGCGGTTGCTGGTTGGCCGGCCGCCGCCACTACAAGAGATGGGGGATTTGTTGACGAAAACCCTGGTGACAAAAATGCATACCGTCATGGATGTGTCCTTATAGGTGACGAATTCATCTTTCGTCAAGCATTTAAGCTAATGCTTGACGGTATGATTTCTCGTCAAGAAAAAATCGTCACCCATTACCCAAGCGGGAAGGGCTTCCATCGTGTCTGTTAATAGGTGACGAAATCAAAGATCGAGGTGACGAAATAATACTAAGTTACTTTATTAAATGTTATTAGTTTTATATATCATGCGTGACCCACTTGTCAGGAACATATTTAATTAAGTAAAAATTGTGGTTTGGAAGAATCGAACAAGGGCTTCGGCGTGACCGACGCGGAGTCTTACCGCTAAGGTAGATATGGAATTTTGATCTGGATCCGTAAGTAGTCTATTCTACATATTTATTTCAATGGTGTGATCTAGATGTTACGACATAATAATTCCCTTATTAATATTTATGTCGGCCGAGGGTGCCTCGTTTAAGTCGCGCCGCTAGCGGACACGGCCTATATAGGTGCTCTTGCTAACGGTCGAATCGACTAGGGTTCTCGTCGAGGTGAGAAGAATTCCGTGAAGGCTCCATTGTGGTGGCGGCGAGACGCATCATCGGTGAGTTCTCCTGATTGTTCGTTAGGTCTAGATTTTTTAATCAGTTGTCAAGATCTGTTCTGAAGAACGTTGGCATGTTCTTAACTGAATTGTAGGCAATGGATCGAAGTTGGATAACTGATGGCACCAAGAAGTTCACAGCAAAGTACATGGCAGGTGTTAGGGATTTCATCAAGTTTGCGCGAGAACACTTGGACAATACAGATGAACCAATCTTGTGCCCTTGCAAGGACTGCCTAAATCTGATACGTCAGGATATAAAAACAGTCGAGGATCACTGCAATTGTTCGGGTATGTCCATGACGTATACAAGATGGACTAGACATGGGGAAGATTTTAGTGATGACGAAGGGCGGGATAGAAACGATGATGGTGCGTATGATAGTGACAACGATGAAGAGGAAGACAATGGTGATTGTTATGTTGATGATTCGTCTAGTATGATCTATGAACTGCAGAAGTCTGGAAATAAAGGTCCTGACCTGCCAAATCTGTATGCTAATCTAATTGAGTCAGCGAAAAAAGAACTTTATGAGGGATGCACCTCTTTCACTAGGTTGTCGTTCATCATTAAGCTCCTTCATGTCAAATCATACAGCCGGATAACAAACAGAGGATTTGATCTCTTACTTCAGCTTTTACGTACAGCTTTGCCAGATGTGGACTTTCCCAAATCATATGCTGATGCTAAGAGTGTTCTTTATGATGTTGGGCTTGGTTATGAGACAATTCATGCATGCAAGTTTGATTGTTCTTTATTTTGGGGAGATCACAAGGACGATACGAACTGCCATGTTTGTGGATTATCAAGATATAGAGACCCTATCTGGAAAAAAGAAAATCCCTCACAAGGTGTTAAGGTACTTTCCTATAATTAAAAGGTTGCGGAGACTATTTGTTAAAAAGGAAATGTCGACACATACTAGATGGCACAAAGAGAAGAGGGTTGTTGAGCCCAATGTACCGAGGCACCCTGCCGATGGTGAGGCATGGAAGCACTTTGATGGCAAGTTTGATTGGTTTGCTAAAGATCCTCGTAACATAAGACTAGGTTTTGCCACAGACGGCTTCGGTCCTTTTGGAAGTATGAGTAATCCTTACGGTATGTGGCCTGTTTTTGTGATTCCTTACAACTTCCCACCATGGATGTGCATGGATCAATCGAATTACATGATGGCATTGCTAATCCCCGGAAAGTATTCCCCGGGGAAAGATTTTCATGTATTTATGCAGCCAGCGATAAAAGATATGATGCGGCTATGGAGTGGTGTGGAGACATTTGATGCATGCACGGAGGAATATTTCCCATTGCATGCTTGCGTTTCTTTGGTCTATTCATGATTATCCTGGATATGCCACTATGTCGGGCCGAAGCACAAGAGGATTTCATGCGTGTGTGCATTGCGATGAGAATCCTTGCGCTGAACCTTTGAAAAACAAAATTGGATATATTGGGCATCGGCGATTTCTTGATAAAAATCACCCATACGAGGAACAACGAGACTTTTCAATGGTACAAGCTGAGACTAGAGATCCACCAAGGAAGTACACACCCAAAGAGGTAGCTGCGAAGGTAGAAATGGTTAAGGATTTTGAACATGGGAAAAATCCAATATGTAGAAAGCGGAAGCGTGCAACTGTACCCGGTGAACCAACATGGCACCTGAAAGTCAGCTTACATCATCTACCGTATTGGCCAGAACTTAAGATAGCTCACAACTTAGATGTGATGCATATTGAGAAGAACATATGTGACAATATTGTTGGTACACTACTTGAACTTGAGGGCAGGAATAAGGACACTGTTAGTGCTAGAATTGATTTGAAGAAATTCAAAATGTGGAAGAAGTATTGGTTGAAGAAAATTGTGAAGGATGATGATGATGCAGCAGTAACTTATGCGAAGCCCCCTGCACCGTGGACGCTTTCGAAGGAACAGAAGAGACATTTGTGTAGGTATTTGGCAAACACTAGGTTCCCAGATGGTTATTGCGCAAGATGGGGAAGATGTGTGAATATTGATGGTTGTAAGGTTACCGGTATGAAGACGCATGATTGCCACATACTTCGCAGCGAGTGTTGCCGAGCTGGGCTCAAGGGAATTGCATCTAAGGAAATGTATGTGGCTATTGCAGAGCTAGGAAGATTTTTTAGGGAGCTGTGTGCCAAAACCCCGAAAGTTGATGTGCTGAATCGATTGAAGGTTGAAATTGTTGTGATCCTATGCAAACTTGAGAAGCTCTTCCCCCAGGCTTTTTTGATGTAATGGTGCACTTAGCTATTCATCTTCCTGAGGAGGCTCTTTCGAGGGGTCCTGTTCATTATGGTTGGATGTATCCAGTTGAGAGAAGATTATGTTATCTAGTCTACGGTCCGTAACAAAGCAAGGCCAGAAGGTTCTATCGCAGAGAGCTACATTGTTGATGAGTGTTTGATTTTTTGCTCTAGATTTTTCAAGGATGGCACAGAAACAAGATTTAACAAAGATGATAGGAACCAAGACATTCGGAGAAAACCTGATCCCGACGAGATGGAAGTATTTTCAGTTGGAGCTAAAGGTCTTGGGAAATCCATTTTGAAACATTTTGACAAGGAATTTGACAACATGGTTTGGTATGTGCTGAACAACTGTGACGATGTAGAACGTTATATCAAGTAAGTAGTTAGCTTCACTTTAATAACTACTTCTCAATGTTGCAGACATAATTGTCTCTGTATTTCATATGTGTTTTTTCTATGTTTCGGTGAATTCCGACAAGAATTGGGAGGTAGGGGTGTGCGTGACATCGAGGAGACGGTTCGGAGAGAGTTTGCAGGTTGGTTTGCAAACCATGTGAGACAGATTGGACAATGCATCGGAAGATTTGAAGTCTCCGGCTGCCTGGGCCGGACCGGCGTGTAGTAGTATACGCTGGTTGCAACGTAAAGGGTGCGAGGTTTCGCACGCTTAGTCGGGATAAAGACACCGAAGACTCAAAATTCGGGCGTAGCGACTAAGGGATCTTTTGGTGATGCGAGATGAGACCGACTACTATGGTGTTCTGCAAGAAGTTCTTGAACTGCAGTACGGGACTAACAAACACGGTGACAGGTCCGTGTACTTGTTTCGTTGCGACTGGTTCGACCTTGCGAGCAAGGGTTCCAAGATTAAAGATGATGGTTTTTTTAAAAGCGTTAACACTTCTATCCTATGGTTCAAGAATTCACCATTCATATTGGCCAATCAAGCTGAAACATGCTTCTATTTGGAGGATACAAAGTTTGGTGATCCGTGGAAAGTGGTGCGAAGTTCAGCCATAGACATGTGTACGACGTTCCGGAATTAGAAGATGGTAACGATGATGCATTTGTACGGAATGAAGACGCATACCAGGAGGATGAAGGTTCGGTCGACCATACATTTCATGATGTTGTCGACCTAGACGAGGAAGCGAGAGGTGGAAGCGAGAGGAGGATGATCATCGTCTTTGCTGAAGTTGTACGTATTCATGATGCTCGTACAATCCGCGAACTAGAGAATGAGGAAGATAGTCCCAATGTTGACATGGATATGAGCGAAGATGAACTAGAGAATCGGGAAGATAGTGTCATTTTGGAAGAGAACATACATGATGACGAGGGAAAAAATTCAGAAGAAGATAGTGATTTAGATTGATAGAAACATGTAATGCATACAACTATATGTTTTGTTCCAAACATTTTAAATGTTCTTATTTAGATGTTTACGATCTCGAACTTGTCATTGAATTATCCAGAAGGGTTTAAGAGCAAATTAATATAAGCAAAAATATGGACAAATATAAGAAAGCCAACAGGTCGGTAACATAACTTTGACAATGGTTTTAATTAATCGACACTTGACACGATTACAACCAGCAGCACGATATGACTAACTATTGTTTTAACACAAGCAAAATCGACAATCGCATAAAGAGTCTTACAACTTAATTTAAACCTAAAGGGGCTGCATAGTTGGACACACGGGCACCATGAATCACGGACTAGCTACTCCAGATCGATTTCGGGCACATGGGTAGCAAACAAGTAAACCCCTGCATTTCCCGGGTAAAGCAAGAACAGACATCTTGTCACCCATCTGAAGGTGCTTTTCCTTGTCCATGAACTCCTTCCACCCACTGACGCAGAGACGACCATCGTGTGAAGAAATTGCGTAGGACGCATGCACCAAAGTACTGGGATGGCACACAATACTGATTGCACCATATTGTTCCATATCTTTAGGAACCAAACGGCTAGGGATTTTCTGTTCCAACAGTAGGGACATAGTTTAGTTAACACTTGTACGTAATGTAGGTCGCAAACTTAATGAAATGATATGATCTACTGCTTACCACGTGTTTGTTGTAATTTTCGCTGTTTGTCCAATTCAGAGTATGCAGCATTGGGACAACTAGTGCTCCTTGATCATAATCTCCAGCATTGTGGTAGTCAACAAGGTAGTCCAAGTTGTCCACCTGAAGAATGACGGTATGCATCATCCTCCAATTTATCATTGTTCCATCAGTACTACTGAGCGAGTCAACAATGTCACGCTTCGTACGGGACAACTGGTAGTAAGCTGCATAATTAAAATAAGTGACATAAGATGGAATAATTAATATGATCAATCATTGTGTGCAAAGGTGGAAAATTACCTGGATGGATTAGTGGTTCGGTTCCGAGTTATTACAAGAGTATCCTGAGCGAGATGAGTTAACTCTGAAAATTAACTCCATGCCAACCTTAAAATTGTACACTCTAGCAAATTCGTTCCAAAATCTTCCGTTGATATAGGTTACTGCCAGCTCTGTTGGTAACATTAACAACAAATGCATGGCCATCTTTGGTTTTGAGTGCAGCTTCAAAAGTTGTCCTGTGGGAGGTCTGGACACCATACTTCTTAAGGAAATACGGTCTATAGTAGCAAGGGATGACCTAAATTCAGTAGAGTTAATACAAAAGTAAGTTAAATATGCGTCTACTCGGATAATCACCGAGTCTCAGATCTTGGACTTCTATCAGCACATATCTGAACTTCTATCAGCACATATCTGAACTTCTATCAGCACATATCTGAACTTCTATCGGTATAGGACTGAACTACCGATACCTCTATCTCTAACAGCTACAACTATCGTAAAACTGGTATGAACGTAAAAGTTATCACAACTATCGTAAAACTCAACCATAAATAAGCGGTTAATACATATGGTGACCAACAATTATTACACACATCTGAATAATAGTACTAAACTAGCAATAACTACTAGGATCACGTGTTAAACTTTGATGTGGCGGCGAATTAATAAAACATCTGAATGAATTTTAAACTTGTAAGTGCATGTACCGTCTTCTCCTCAAAACCCTCTTGTAGTGTTTGGACGAAAAAACCTAACGCGACTCCCCTCCGCCGCACATCCCCTTCTTGTCAAAGCAAACTGGACACTGCAAAAAATATGAAGAAAGATTACAAATCGGAAACAACGATCGATCGCGAGACGTACATGTTATTTACGTACTCCACTAGTAGGCGCCATCGTTGGTCTCGACGCGGAGCGCGAGTCTTACAAGTCTCGCCGGCGAGAGACGTGGCGAGCTGTGGCGGCGAGAGACGTGGCGAGCTGTGGCGGCGAGAGACGTGGCGAGATCTGGCGGCGGCTGAAGGAGGTCGTGATATGATGGCCAGTTATATCGTGGAGTAAATTTCGGTAGGTCAAGAGGAGGGCAAATGGGCGGTGCTGGGGTTTGGACGTGACAACACGGTCGGCTAGCGCGTCGGTTGGACTAGACCCGCGTCGAGTTTCTCTTCGTCTCGCCGTGTCAATATTGGGACGGAGTAATTAATGGGGATGATATTTATCCCCTTCCCCCTCCCGTACCGTCTCAATATTCGCACCGCATCCTGGTTTCCACTTTGCACACTTCTCGTCGTCTCCTCTCCCTCATTATCTTCGTCTCCCGCCGCTGCGTCGCCATGGACATGGATGAGCAGCAAGTGTACAAGCTGGACTAGCACGCGCGCGGTCCACATCCACGACGAGGAGGACCTGGAGGTGGTCTACACCAACGACCCACGGGAAGTGCGCCGCGTCCTCGACATGTACACGGAGTGGCTCATGGAGGACGAGCACAAGTTCGTCGGCCTCGACTTCGAGTACACCAACCATCGAGCCGAGGACGAGAAGAAGATCGCCGTGGTTCAACTCTGCATGCGTCGACATGTGCTGGTGTTCCACTACGCAGCGTAAGAACTAATCCCCTTTTTAATCTTTCGATTGGGGTTTTTTACTTGCCGCCGTTCTGTCTCTCTTTGATTTTCGTTAGACATTGTTCCCGAAAATCAGTACATTCCCGATCTAAATCTGCTACACATTGTTCCAGAAAAGCAGTACATTCCCGATCTAAATCTGCTACACATTGTTCCCGATTTATTAATTTGTTTCATCTTCGTCTCCTCTGTAGGTTCTTGCATATTTGTAAGCGATCTGTGACTAGTACATTATTTTGTTTCTTGCCAGTGCTAAGCTGGTGGGAGTCTCCGGCAATCTGCGATTTCTTTCGAGAAGGCGCTACGTTTGCGAGTGTTGACATCCGTGGTGACAAGAGAGTTCTGTGGAGGACATGGCACATGGAGATTCCTTCTGAGTACTACGTCGATCTCCAGGACGAGTACTTCAAGTACACTGGTCATGCGAGGGCTGGCATGGCTACCATGGCAGCAAGACTCATAGATTCATGGTTCGGTGATATGAAGAAGAAGTTCCACCACCATCGGCACAGACTGTGGGGGGACTTCCCACTTCCAAATATGAACATCGATTATGCAGCCATTGATGCTTGGGTCTCGTACGAGCTCTACCGCAAGATCGTGGTGGACAAAGTCCTGCTGATGGTGGATTGATCATCTCTTCTGCTGCATGACCCCCTGATCTTTTGGTTTGGTCTCCCTCCTGCGTGAGGTGCTTTTGGCTAGTAGTCCGTTCTTTTGAAACTGTAAATATTTTGCCATGATATGTTAACAATTGTCTTGGGAGGTTTCAATTTTATGTTGTGTACATCCTAGTACTTGAAAGTGCTAGTAAACTAAATGTTCAGACGTAAAAATCACCAAAAATCAAAACATACCAGACGTAAATTTCACCAAAAATTGTGATTCAAATTTTCTTTATGACTTTTACTCATTTATCTGAAATTTTTCATCGAAAAAATCTCAAAGTGGTGAACAATAACATAATATGGTGTCCCCATGGTGGACATGTGTCGAACGAGGGGTTTTCGGACGAAAAGAGGGGAAATCGCCAAAAATTCACCAAACCACCATGGATCTGGGGCATGATTTGGCACCCTTGTGCACATTGTGATATGACACCTTGGTTGCTATGGGTTTTGATATTTGGGAGTTGGTGGCTTGGTGTCCCCATGGTGGACATGTGTCGAACGAGGGGTTTTTGGACGAAAAGAGGGAAATCGCCAAAAGCCGACCAAACCACCATGGATTCGGGGCATGATTTGGCACCCTTGTGCACATTGTGATATGACACCTTGGTTGCTATGGGTTTTGATATTTGGGAGTTGGTGGCTTGGTGTCCCCATGGTGGACATGTGTCGAACGAGGGGTTTTCGGACGAAAAGAGGGGAAATCGCCAAAAGCCGACCAAACCACCATGGATGCAGGGCATGATTTGGCACCCTTGTGCACATTGTGATATGACACCTTGGTTGCTATGGGTTTTGATATTTGGGAGTTGGTGGCTTGGTGTCCCCATGGTGGACATGTGTCGAACGAGGGGTTTTCGGACGAAAAGAGGGAAATCGCCAAAAACTCACCAAACCACCATGGATGAGGGGCATGATTTGGCACCCTTGTGCACATTGTGATATGACACCTTGGTTGCTATGGGTTTTGATATTTGGGAGTTGGTGGCTTGGTGTCCCCATGGTGGACATGTGTCGAACGAGGGGTTTTCGGACGAAAAGAGGGAAATCGCCAAAAACCGACCAAACCACCATGGATCTGGGGCATGATTTGGCACCCTTGTGCACATTGTGATATGACACCTTGGTTGCTATGGGTTTTGATATTTGGGAGTTGGTGGCTTGGTGTCCCCATGGTGGACATGTGTCGAACGAGGGGTTTTCGGACGAAAAGAGGGAAATCGCCAAAAACTCACCAAACCACCATGGATGCGGGGCATGATTTGGCACCCTTGTGCACATTGTGATATGAAACCTTGGTTGCTATGGGTTTTGATATTTGGGAGTTGGTGGCTTGGTGTCCCCATGGTGGACATGTGTCGAACGAGGGGTTTTCGGACGAAAAGAGGGGAAATCGCCAAAAACTGACCAAACCACCATGGATCTGGGGCATGATTTGGCACCCTTGTGCACATTGTGATATGACACCTTGGTTGCTATGGGTTTTGATATTTGGGAGTTGGTGGCTTGGTGTCCCCATGGTGGACATGTGTCGAACGAGGGGTTTTCGGACGAAAAGAGGGAAATCGCCAAAAACTCACCAAACCACCATGGATCTGGGGCATGATTTGGCACCCTTGTGCACATTGTGATATGAAACCTTGGTTGCTATGGGTTTTGATATTTGGGAGTTGGTGGCTTGGTGTCCCCATGGTGGACATGTGTCGAACGAGGGGTTTTCGGACGAAAAGAGGGGAAAATCGCCAAAAACTGACCAAACCACCATGGATCTGGGGCATGATTTGGCACCCTTGTGCACATTGTGATATGACACCTTGGTTGCTATGGGTTTTGATATTTGGGAGTTGGTGGCTTGGTGTCCCCATGGTGGACATGTGTCGAACGAGGGGTTTTCGGACGAAAAGAGGGAAATCGCCAAAAACTCACCAAACCACCATGGATCTGGGGCATGATTTGGCACCCTTGTGCACATTGTGATATGACACCTTGGTTGCTATGGGTTTTGATATTTGGGAGTTGGTGGCTTGGTGTCCCCATGGTGGACATGTGTCGAACGAGGGGTTTTCGGACGAAAGAGGGGAAATCGCCAAAAACTGACCAAACCACCATGGATTTGGGGCATGATTTGGCACCCTTGTGCACATTGTGATATGACACCTTGGTTGCTATGGGTTTTGATATTTGGGAGTTGGTGGCTTGGTGTCCCCATGGTGGACATGTGTCGAACGAGGAGTTTTCGGACGAAAAGAGGGGAAATCGCCAAAAACTCACCAAACCACCATGAATTTGGGGCATTTAACGTCACCACATTACCCTACAACAGAAGTTTCACTTGGAAAAAGGTTTGACAACCTCTTAGTGCAATTAGGTCAACCTAGGTTTCACCAAACACTCAAACTTTCATATAAAATTGAAAATTTGTTGAAATCTTTCCAAACCTTGTGTATTGGCCAATGTGTGGCTAACACTTTCCATGGAAAATAACAAACTAGAAAAAAATTTGGCATAAGGGTGCATCAACATGTGGGTAATGACGCTAGCATGCTATCTTGGCAGTTTGGTTTGAAAATTTTCAAAAATTCATCCCCTAAACTCAAGAAGAGGCTATGTGTGATCACTAATTCGTATTTCAAATAATTTAGAGTTTTTAATACCCATACTGAAAATTACTGTGCCGGCCGATCCGTCATGCGTGGGACCCATGTCAAAGTAATGGGAAAGTGGATCGACTACATGCGGCAATCCACGTTTTCACACCCACGCGTACGAGAGAGGAACCCAAACGGCAGCACCTAGTGTATATCCATCGGCCCCATCGTCTCTCCCACCCGCAACTTCTATTCCCCAATCTGCGGCGAAAAACCACTGCTTGCACCTCCACCGGCGCAACACCGACCTCCCCTTCCACCGAAGATCCCGAAGATGAAGCGTGTTCGCGGAGACGAGCCGGAGGCGAGTGCGGTCGTCAACGTCGACGGAGGCGGCGGCGAGGGTCCGGTAGTAGTCGACGTCGCGGAGGCGGGATCTTCTTCCGGACTCGGAGCCGCTCTTCGCCGTGCCGTGACCGTGGAGGGCTCCGCCCAACCGGCCGTGGTCGCCGTCGGCCGATGAGGCCCGGGGAGACGTCCTCGCTCCCGCGGCACAAGCGAGATGACCGGGGCTTCGATCCGAATGACCCGTTCTACCGCCACTCCGGGCGGTACCGCGAGCTATATGGCCCCGAGAGAGTGCGACGAGTTCGAAGAGGAGGCCTCAGACAAGCTGCAGCGAGGTACTCTACTATTCCGATCGATCCTCTGTTTTTCTTGATCTTACTTGTTCACCATAGGGTTTGCTCATAGGGTAGATTGATTTGCCTGTCTGCGACTTCTTGTACAAATTGATGATTAGGGGTTCTTGCTCATCTGATTTATGGTTTGTAGTTACTAGATCTGTAATATTTGATGCACATCTTGATTCAAGCTGTAATGATTCCTTTTGTGTGATGAATGATACCTGCTTAGTGTAACGCTCAATGCATTTCAAACTTAAATTCATCCGAATATGAATCATACCAGAGTGATTATGATTACAAGAATTATATTATAGGTAGTATTAATTGATCTGATACATGGATTTTATAATCACCATTTGTTTTAAACTGGTGCTTACTTATACGATGAAACCATAGTGTGTACATCATTTTAATTTGGGGAACAAGTGAATTATCAGTTGCATGTAATTTATGACCATAATTTTTGTTCAATTCACTGCTTATTGACGTCATGAATCCATATTGTTTTATGAATCAGTACATCTTCAGGGAACAAATGATTGATCCCTGATCCATGAAATTTATAATCACCATTTTCTCTTAAATTGGTGCTTACTTATAATACTGAAATAATGATTGGACTACCCATGAACCAGTTGTGACAACAGTTTAAATTGGTGGTTATTTATATTAGTGAAGTAATTATGTATGGTTGGATCTGGATCATAAATGTTGATTCTACATGATTAATTCTTAATAATGTTCATACAAAAATATTTAATGCTTCAATTGTATTTCGGTTAATTTCCTTCTCTCACTTCTTCTTTACTTTCAAAATCGCAGGAAGACTGCGAGGACGTTGACAGCGACAAGGAGGACCGGGACCGGAAGAGCCGCTTCGTTCGAAGAAGGCTGAAGACGGCGAGATCCCTTTCCGTCGTAACGGAAAGCCACATTGCCGATACTGCGGCGGGGTTTTCCCGAACGATCTCGTGTGTACGATCCGGCACGCGACGGGAGTTGGAAAAGGTAGCAAGCGAAGCACAATCCTGCTAGCAAGGCGAAGCACGCTGCCTTTGGCAAGTTCCTCGGGGACTACGTCGGGAGCTGGCCTCATCCCGCTCGTCGGTCCAGTCTGTTGGCCCTCATGTTCTCCACTAAATTTAGTTTCTGTTTAGTTGTTCCCCTGTAGGTTCATGGTTAAACTATGTCATGTTTCAAAGACTATGTTCTACTTTTGTTATTTGGAACCTGGGCAATCATACCCAGTTGTTTAACTACCAGCCTAGTGGGCTTGTTCTGTTTTTCCCAAGGCCCGGGGAAGTACATATTAATTTGCAAAAAATGAACAATTAAAATCGGTGAAAATTGAGCGGCGGTAGAAAAAATGCAGGACCAAATAGTCAATCGTAAAGTGTACCCCCTACATAATCCCACTATACAATCCCTTCACACAAGAGCGGCCGGGGTAGCGATATGACATAAACACACAATGGGCACACACAAATTGTAGACTAAAACAATTATATCATATGATAAAGATTATATCATAGGATATCAAGCTGAAACTTCAATACCACCACGGCCGCCCTGGTTGAAAAGAATGAGAACAACATTCCCAGATTCAAAGTTATACTCCTTAGTAAACTCCGACCAGCGAGGAATCGAACTTCATCCTTCCATCAGTAGTAGTGTAGTATGCACCCTGAGGGTGGTAGCCATAGTCATCAACAAAAAAACATGCCTCCCCGCTTTCAGAGATATTCAAGGACCTAACAACTTCCTTCGGTATACGCTGAATAATAAAAATTAAATTATATATGGGAAGGATATAAAGGATAACTAAGATTACATAAAGAAAAGGAGAATTATACCGAGTCCATTGCCCTTCAAATCAGTATTCGTCAAGGTGTGCACAAAAACAACACCAAGACCAAGACCACGCTCACGGAGAAGTTGTTCCTTCTTCAATGTTTGAGCAGTAGTAAGCATAACACCTTTAGTGTGGACAACTGCAGTTGGAATTTCTGCATACAAATTTAAAATTAATAAAAGAATAAAAAAAGAGGAGATATAACATCAGTTATATTAAAAAAATAGGCAACACATGGTAAAAGGTAAAACAGAATTACCATCGACACGATGCTTTTCAGTGCCATCAGGACCTACTGCAAAAATCCCAAACAGTTCAGGAGCACTATCAAACCCAAACATGATACAGTCACCAACTTTCAGGTCGTAGTCATGAAGAAATTTTTGGTATCCGAGTACCAAAAACACGTGTCTTCGAACGCCTTTCTTAACATGAAATTTGTACTTCACTTCATCCGATGTAACGACAAAAAGATATTACCAACAAGGTTGTTGAAGCTGCCTCCTCACAAAACAAGGCACAGTCTGAAAAAACAGTAGAACAAAAATGCAGAAAATAAGGATATAGTCTAGAATCTGTCAACAAAAAAGATACATTCTAAAAAAGGATATATACCATAAAGTCATCAAATCTGCTTCCAAGATAACAGCGAAATGAACTGAGAGTCTCCCGCCTCTGCTGACAATGATTGCCCATCGAACCACAAACAACACAGTTCATCCTGTGTATATTTAGCAATTTTACCAAAGCTAGTACAAAATACAGGTAGGTAGGGCATATTCATAGAAATCTATCCATAGATCTGAAACCATACACACATATATCCATAGATCTGAACAAACAAGATTATTCAGAGGACAAAAAGGATTTTCAACAAACAGAGAAAAAGGAGGTGAGGTGAAGTAGTGACATGTAAAAACATATTTTCCTACCTCTCAAAACAAACGAAAATCTTCGAGAGAGAAAAGAGATTTTCAGCACAAAAGAGAGAGAAAGAAGATGAAGGAGACTTGCTTCACCGCATGAACAAGTGAGGGCAGAAGGCAAAACCAACCAGGGGCATTATAAATACAATAAGTAGTACTAACTGCCTACAACCGCTATTTAATGAGGCTGTGGGGTAGATGGTGGTTGCTATCCTGTAAGAGTTCAAAAGTCAAACACAAAGTATGTCATGCAAAAATGGAGCCCACTTGCTATTATGTAAACTCTGTCAATAAGTTCACAATGGCAAAACATCAGCACACTGAAAAATACATTGAATCATAACGTTGCACTTCAAAATTATTTAAAACCATATGATTTACAACTTCAAATGTACAACAAAATGTTGACTACATGCCTTTGTTCGGACTATAGGTTAGGTCAGAACAATTATGGCATGTTAGTCATTTTTTGAACATACATAAAAAACAAATGCTCATTTGTGGACGAACTGCACAATTATACCAAAGTAGGCATCACTTCAACACATCAAACTACACCAAACCTCATGAAAAATTTAAATTTGAATTTTCCACATGAATGTCACAACATTTACTCAGTCCCACTAGTTACTGATGATTTTACATTGAATTTAGCATTTATTATGAGTTTTACTCGTTTTACTGTCATTTTTAATTAAAATATACATGTACAGTTCCATTTTCAGAGTAATATTTTTTCTTTCGCGGTAAAAACTTGTTCCCTCCAAATTGTAGTACGCCGGCTGCCAAAACGCCCAAATTTTTTGTTCCCTCCACTCCTCCCGCGCACCCCACCTATCAAATATTTCGCCCTCCCTTATATACGTCGTGCCTCTACCCCATGATTTACGAGCATCTTAACTACCCACCCCCCGACCTCATCCTCTCGTGCTCACCCCGATCCGGTGTCTTCGCCGGACGTTCATCCATCTCGCATCTATCTCGCCGGCCGGTGGTCGCCATGGCCGGCGATCGTCGAAGCGTCGGGGGAAGGAAAATCGCACACACACGCCGAAGAAGGCGCCGGCTCGAAGAAACGCCAAGGTAAATCTGTCGGTGATCGGCTTGTTGTCGTGTTTTCGGATGGTTAGATCGAGAGATCGGTTTTACATGTCTACCGCGCCCGTTTGACCTATATCTAGATCTTGCATATTTGATAGATCCAATCCCGACATCATACGTATAGGGTTTATCGTTTTTATTGCGAGAGACAATCATGCCGTGCTATACAATCTTTGCCATCCCGCTCGCTGTACAATCTTTTGCATAGACAATTGTTTGCCGAAACACTTAGCCGAACTAATTCCAGCCGTTGCCGAAAACAGCCTGACGAGCTACAGTGAACAACGACATTGCTTCAGACTTTTATTCCTCAGTTTCAGAGGGAAGCAGAGTTTGATCTAGAACAATTGTTTGCTGTTTTCTATGTAACTAGTCAGTTTGCACCTGCAATGCACGTCTTAACAATGTAATGAAGTTTTTTTAATCATGTACTTTGTTTCATCAGTCTATTTATTTCCACAATTTTTGTTTATCTATGTCTTTCAAAAGTCAAAAATCAAATTTCAGCACATATCTGAACTTCTGTCAGCACAAATCTGAACTTCTATCAGCACATATCTGAACTTCTATCAGCACATATCTGAACTTCTATCAGCACATATCTTATGTTTTCAATCAGCACGTAGACTCTTATGTTTTCAATCATTTGCTGCTGTACAATATTTTGCAAAGACAATTATTTGCTGTTTTCTATGGAATTGGCCCCCTCTTATGTTTTGTTCACGCTCCGCTCTTCCGATTATTTCAGCGGAGACACAAAACCCCGTCAAGCCGGCATATGAGCTTGCCAAGGAGAAACAAATGCAAGAAAATGTAGTACGCATGGAAAAAATTTTCGCTGAAAGATATGGACCTGCCCACAAATTTCAGAAAGATTTCTCTGGTTTTGCACGTACATTAGTGTATGGTGGGGTACAAATAGGAACTAGTAACAATCTAAAGGACACGGATCTGCGAAGAGATGGAGGTCGAAGAGGACCCTTCGTATGAACCGAATCCGGAAGAGATAGCTACTGGCGATGATGATCTTCATTCGGATGAGGATCGGCGCACGGTCGGCAAAACTTCAGCTCAGGTGCTGTGGAACTATGTCCGAACTATGATAGGAAATACGTACATGCTAAATGTTTCCTACTAATGTAGCCTCTACTTTGCTTGCGAGATAGTTGCTTCTTCCGCAATAGTTGCACGGAAGAAGCGATCCATACCCGAAGTTGCACCATCCAACATTGCAACAAGATCAATGGCAACAAGCGAACACGAGGCTGGGTCATCGATGAGCCGACGACCACTGCTGGTCTGAACACTGAAGGAGCACCCTCACCTAACCAGATGATGACATCTGGAGGCAGCACCTCATCTCCTGAGGACAATCAAATTGTAAACTTTGAGCGGCAAGGTATGAAAATTTGTAAAAACTAAACAATGTACCGCATATTTTCATATAAAAGAGAATCATTTCATATATCTTCTTTCAGAGACAACGACAACATCCGGCGGTAGTAAGAGAAAGAGAGGTGGACGCGAGACGTACCATGGGCCATGGACTACATGAGTACACAAGAAGACATGGTGGCAATAAGATGCCAATTGAATTCACTTGCTTGGTGTCGGGAGACCCAAGGATTATGTCCGATCGGCAAAGGCTGAGCAATGAGGTTGGTATTCACATCCGTGAAAAAATGCCGCTTGCAACACACTGGACACAGTACAAGAAAGATGACACTCTCAAATATGTCATTCCTCATGCTATAAGTACAGTAGCGGTGAGTCCTGTACAATCTTGGTTTAACCTAATTAGTATGCTACATGATCAACTATCTAATATTCTACTGATTAATGCATCACTATTTTGAAGGGAAAGTTTAATATGGACAAAAATGATGAGGTGGCTCAAGATGTGTGCACTGATATGCTTGCAAGTTAGTATTCGGCGGTTCCGATATAGGCTTAAAAGGAGTATTGGCCGAAAATTAAAAATCTCACACTGGAGCAAGCATATCTCAAGAAGCCAGATCATGTAGAAGAGAAAAGCTGGAAAGAACTGGTGAAAAGATGGTTTGATGAGAAGTACCAGGTACATAAACGTTATTCCTTTCAATAACAGCTACTGAATTCTTACATTTCTCTGATCTGGATAAATAAAATGCATGTACTGAACATAGGGACTGTGTGTAATAAATGGAAAGAACAGAGAAGCCTGTGAAACGAGTTCCATACCACTTGGATCTCGAAGCTATGTTGCTCACTGGGAACATCTAGTAAGTGTTCTGAATTTCCCAATACGAGTTCATACTTCGTCATACACGGTGTACAATGGTAATGTGCATTCTACATTTTTCAAGCGAGAAGGCTAAGCAGCGAGGAAGAAGAAACCTCTCCAATTGAATTTTTTAGAATCACACACACTAACAAGGATAACATTATGAGTGCTTTGAAGCAAAAAGTGCATATGTAAGAAATATTTCATATTAGCACAATATAATATAATCCAGTTTTGTATGTTGTCCATGCAATGATTGTAATCTTTATGCGAGGATAAAATGGTGGCAAAAAAGCGGCGCCACGCAATGAAGATGAACCTGATTTGACTGATTTGCAAATTGTTCAGCTAGTTCGAGCGAGAAAAGCCCATCCACCACCTGCAACGAGCACATTCCTACCAAGATTGGGCGTCGCAACAAGTTCCGGAAGTCTTACGTCTCGGCTACACGCATCCGAGAGCTACAACAAAGGCGGCGGATCAAGAGCAGAACTCCATACAGGCAGCTGAAACGTACCACAGTGAGATGCAGGCAAGACTACAAGGACAAGATGAAAAATTTGAAGAGATCAGGAAGAAGCAGGAGGAAGAACTTGAAGCTGTGAAGAAAGCCCAAGAAGAAAAGACTCTGGCTTATGAAAAGAGGCTGGCAGAAATGGATGCCGTGCTTAATTTGCTCTTGAGGACATCCCAGCCACCATCCATGTCTCAATCCCAGGGCAACTAATCTATTGCACCACCGTCCTACAACATTATTAATCATAGGTCTTTTAATTTCTTTGTGTTCCAATTGTAATTTTCTTATGAATCTTTCGGTCTCGTGAGAGACATATATACTTCTTGTGCCACCATTTAAGTATGATATTTATTGTCTACTTTTTGATATTTCGCCAGTTTTTTTGTTTCCCAAATTTCGCAAATAATTCAAATGCTCTCAAATTCTGTCAAATTCAAAAGGTGACGGAAAATGTCACAACGTCACTATTAAATGAAACCACGTGGCACCAATTTCTGGTCCCACTTGTCAGAATTTGTGGGTCCCACCAGTCAGCATTATTGGGACCCATATGTCGGCAACAACTCTGGTCCCACTTGTGCTGAATTTTGTGGATCCCACCGGTCAGAATATTGTGGGTCCAGCTTGTCATAATATTTTGTGGGTCCCACCGAGATATCCATGTCGGCGCCGTCGGACCCATGTTGTCGAAGCCAAATGGACCCACATGTAAGGCCACGTATGCTTTTTTGGACCAATCGAAGCTTCCCAAGATTTAGATATTGACGAAAGTTGCAATTTTTCGTGACAAACCTGTCCGTCAACAATGAACCTTTGATGTTGACGAATTTGCAGAGTCGTCACCATCAAACATTTGACGTTGACGAAAAAATGCATACCGTCACCCCGATATTTTATGACGGAGCTTCCTTGACAAACCCCATGACGATCAAATTTTGTCACCGCGAAGTAATCCTTGACGAAAATTGGCCTTAACATGACGAAAGTGATTTGTCAAAAAAAATGTTTTCCTTTGTAGTGCGCTCGCCGATTCGCAGCCGCGCCGCGCCGCCGCCTCCGCTTGGCCCTTGATTGGAATCGCCCTAGGGTTTGCCCTGCCGGTCCACCGCCCGTGTCGCCTCTCCTCCGCGTGTTCTGTTCGTGCGAATCGTGAGTGAGAGGCTGAGAGCGACTGCGTGTTGAGGTTGGGTTGGACTGAATGGGCTAACGGGCCACATATTACCTATACTCAATTTTTTTTCGCCCAAATCTTGGGTATTCATTTGCATATACGTGCATACCCCTGGCGCCGCCGGTGGCCTGCCGCCCTGTAAGTCCGTACCCTCCATCTAATCAACGATTTATCCCTTAATTCGGGTTCTGATTTGATGTAAATTCCTTCACCATTATATCAGTTAGAATGCCAAATCAATTATCTGGTGATGTGAAAAAAGCTAGAGAATCAGTTTATTGAATCGCAAAGAGGAGATTTAAATAAGTATTTTGCAAAATTATTTGAGATCAAATATGTTACAAGATAGATTGAATGAATTGGCTACATGTTGTATTGAGAGGATATCTTGGACAACACTGATCTTAAAATTGTGGTCAACAATTTTGCATCTAGGAATGAAAGAAAACCTTTTTGTGAAGCATTGAAGCATAATTATCGTTGTAGTCATTGCAATTTCATTTTTATTTAAGGTAGTCAAACTAGTAGGAAATAATTTTTATATTTTTCTACCATTTTATTATTATTTCTTAAGTGATATCATTTATATACATCTTACAAAAGTATGTCTGCTTATATTTTAATTCTTATATTTATCTAAATAAAAGTAGGCACATATACATTTATTTATGTACTATAGTTATACCTACATATATATTACCCCTAAGGGGCCTTTTATCGACTTGGCCCAAGGGTCCGAAAAAACATAGGGCCGGGCCTGGGTACTGTAACATCACATTTACCAAGATACAATGAGTCTATAAGCTAATTAATAAAAACATCTATGATACTAGTACTTTGATGTTACTATGAAAGTAGTAACATAGAGTAATAACATGTGCATGTTACTACTCTATGTTATTTATGCAGAAACGTGCCTGAGTTGGTTCAAGTTTCAGTTAATTATGCAGCGTGCACGTGCCATGGTTGAGTGAACCCATCGATCCAGGTGCGCCGCGCGCGCGAGTAAAAGAAAAGAACGCGTCGGATTTAATCACGAGTGCGGCGCGCTGTGCGAGATGGATCGATTTGTGCGCACTAATTCCCAGGCCAATAATGCTACAGATACGGATAGAAAGTTACAGAATCTACTTACGGAATAACGTGTATCAAATCAGAAGGATTACAACCCCTTGAATCACGGGAGGGAAAAAGTTTTGCACCAACCAACAACTTCCACCTATTCCCGTAAGTTTCATTCCGTAACAACAGTCCGTAGGTTTAGCATTTTCGTTCCCAGGCAGGCGGCGCTGGGGTTCAATTTGTGCGCGTCCCAGCTAGCAGCCGCCGGAACAGCTCCGCGCGCGCCAGGGATCTTCTCGCCAACGACGCCAACTCAACGAGGACTGGTCTGTTGAGTTGAGTGCAATGCAGCAGGCCGCCATGGCATGATTTTGGAACGTTGGCACTGCCGGGGGCCCCGAATAGGCGCCGGCAGGGACGCTGGCACTGCCGTATGGGCCGCGCCGGCAGAATATCCTCTATTTGGGGATGATGTTCCCACACCGGCACCCCCATACGCCAGATAGAAATTCAAACTTAAAATGACATTTTGAAAATTATATTCATATGAAATTCAAACAAAATTTATATAAAAGTTACTCAAATTAAAACTAAAAATTAAAAAAAACTAGCGGCGGCGTGCGTCGAAGGCGCTGAAGTCGAGGTTGTCGCTGTCGTCGCTGGATGTCCCGAAGGACCAGTCGTCCACCTCCTCCTCCTCCTCCTCCTCCTCCTCCTCCTTTTGCGCCGGTGGCTTGAAAGGTCCGGCGAGGTCGACGAAGTTGGCGTCGTGGCCCTTGGCGGACCACACCGCCGCCTGCCGCGGGTCCATTGTCATCTGCCGGTAGTCCTCCTCGACGGAGCGGTCGACGATTAAGTTCTGGCCGGGAAACTCCTCCGGGTCGTCGCCGCCACCGAGGGCCGCGTGCACCTCCACCTCCTTCTCCCACCATTGCTTCTTCGCCGGCGAAAGTGGTGGCTAGGCCGCATCCTCCTCCTCCTTGACGCGGGCGCGGCCGAGCGCGTGCGGTCGCCGGTTGCTGACGATCCGGTGTGCGAGCTCCTGGACGCCGTCGTCCTTGCCGGCGCGCTCTGCATAGGCAGCGCCTCCGGCGCCATGCACTCCGCCTACGGGAAGTAAAGTGGGACGCGCGGCGGGTCGCCACGGGCGCGCTGGCGGTGGCCATACTGCTGCAGCGTGGCGTCGACGTCGCGGCCGTGCCACTAGGCACGACGGCCGATGTTGTTGAAGCGGCCGTTCGCACCGCCGGCCGCCCGCGCGAGCTCGATGGCGCGCTCATCTTCAAATCGCCGCGGCCACGCCGTGCTGTTGAGCGCATTCGCCGGCAGGTTCCTCTCCGCCGGCATCATACGCTTCCGCCGCTCGTTGATGAGGGCGCGCATCTCTGGTCCTGTCAGTGGCGGCGGTGGCACGGCGAAGCCGGCGTTGGAGACGTGCCACCCGTGCGGCAGCTTGTAGTGTACTCGCAACGATTGATTCAGTCCGTGTCTTTGTCTTTCTGTAGATGCTCTGGCTAATTTAGTCTGTGCATCATCTTATCTTTCTGTAGACGCCAGGAAGACCGTGATTGAGACAGACGCCTCAATCCGTACCTTCTTCTTCGGGTCCGTGCCTGCGGCGGTGGCGCTTAGGGTTTAGGGATCCTTCTTCTTCGGGTCCGTGCCCGCAGCGGTGGCGCTTAGGGTTTAGGGTTTACGCGGTGACAGCCTTCTTTTTCTTGCCTTCGGGGGTCGGCGACGGCCGGCGTGATCTCTTCGGGGGCCTCGGCGAAGGTGTACACCTCGTTCTCTCATCCAACATCATCGCCTTCTTCCTCATCTTCGGCGTACGCCTCGGTTTCCTGCTACGTAAAGGATGGCTGCCTGTTGGTGCTGTCGATGATCATGCCCTCCAAGATGGCGTCGCCTGCCATCGCGCCAAATGGTGCTTGCGCGCTGCTGCTCGCGGCGAACTACTGGTAGCCGGGGTGAGGAGGAGGCCCGCCTCCACTGTAAAGAACATGTGTACGTCGGCGGTGGTGAAAGTGTCTGGGGCGGCGAAGGTGTTGGGGTTGAACCCACCGAGCGGGTCGAAATCGTGGCAGCTCGCCGAGAAGCGGGACATGTGGGGTGGTTTACCTTGGGCGTCATGGAACAACGGCGATGGCAATGCGGTGGACAGGGATGATGAGGAGACGCTGCCCTGAGTGCCGCTCCACGCGCGGGGATGAACGGATGCACATGCGTATGGGACGCCGCCATGGCAGCGGCCCGCTCCATCAATGCCGCTTGCTTCGCCGCCGCTGCCGCAACCCTCTTTACCTTCAGCTTCGCCCCTCTCGCGCGGCGGCTAGCATTCTCCACCGAGCGCCGTTGGATGTCGAACGCCCACTCGGTGTTGGTCATTCCCTCCGGCCGCTCCTTGGCGCTGGATGTCCGCGCCACCCTCTTCTTCGCGGGAGCAGGCTTGGCGGCGAGGGCGTCCGGCGCCGACGTGCGTGGCGGGACGTACTACCTCGTCTTCATGGCTAAACGGTGGAGCAAGGCGATGGCTTGCGTGGGGGAAATGACGGGAATTAAAGCCGAGAGAGAAGGGGAATGGGGTGATATGGCGCCAATAATGGCGGGAAAGATAATATTTTTGGGAAAACTAGCCCTGTCTCACCGCCGGAGCTGGCCCGCGCTTACTTTTAGCGCCATCAGACGCTCCTGATCCTGATCCAGGCAGATCTATTGAGGCCATGGCAAAGTTAGATATGTGCTGCATTGGAATATTAGTTCCTTTTGTACTAGATTCAGACACTGCTATGCCTGGTCCTTTAGTTTTATGTATTAAAATGGCTCTTTATCCTAGCCACCAACTTTGATTTTTCCCCTCCTTAGGTTCTTCTCTCAAAACAAAACTTGACTCTGATTGTGTCATCGTCAGCAAAAAGCACGCCTTTGAAGATGAGCGTTGATAGCGGCATTGAAGATTACTCCGTAGGGTCTGCTTCGTCGATTAACAACAAGGTGCAACCCTGGACTTTCATATGCTCCTTCCATCTTAGAAAAGAAGGCCATTTTCACCATTAGTAAGATTAGAGGGTCAACTAGCTATACATGATTCAACATACTAGAGGTAACTATTACTGTGTAAGCAATGTGCAGAAAAATAATCAGAACAGATGCTGGCCTAAAACACTCTATACATTTTTTTTAGATAAAAGGCACTGAAGTGCCCAACTTTGAATTAACAAAGCCAACAACGGCGAGAACGATACACAGTGCTGAACCCAGCTTACAAAACGACACCACACACCCACACGAACTACCGAAGAAGCTACAACCAGAAGCGCGACCAACAAGCTCAGCCAAAGCGCCTACGAGGACTCGAAGAAGAGCCGGAGTCTACAGTGTCGGGCCGGAGCTCACCCGAGAGCGAGCCATTTTTCACACACGCCTCAACAACACTCCTTCGTCGCAGAAGCGCCACCAGAAGCCGACCACCACCGGGGACCGACCCACGTTGCTCACAAACCGAACAGCCGCGCCAAGGAAGCTCGACAAGGGAAGGGCACGGAGCAAGCCTTGCCGAGGATCGCCGAAGAACCACCTCCGTCACAACCATCGGTGAGTCTCGCGCTGTGGACTCCAAGACGGTGTCTTCAAGAAGAGCACGACACCGGAGTGCCGCCACCGCCCGATCCAAGGATCTTGGGTTTTCACCCGGACGGAGTAGAGGGACGGAGATTAGCCTCACGGCGCCTTCAACAAGGGAACGCCGTCCGCGGACGCCGCCGCCGTGGCCCGAGGGGCAAAGGTTTCCCTTTGGCAACATCACCGTCCTCTACACCCCACAGCACTCAACTCGCCGACCACCATGCTGCCCTCACGGCCGTGGTCACCGGCCAGCACCAGAGTCATTGGCTCGCCCGCCAACCAACATGACTCCCACCTTCCAGGGCCACCGCCCCGGCTTCCCAACTCGACACCGGGCGGAAAGGAAAAAAGAGGAGGAGCGTCGCATCGAGGCCGCCGGACGCCGAACGAGGTGCAGGCCGGCCATCGCCCCCGACACCGCAACCGGGGATCACCACCTGCAGCCCCCATGGCTGCCGGAGATCTGCAGATCTGGACGAAGATGGGCTCGAAACGGGCCCGGGGCCCCTGCCCCGACCCAGACTCGAGGCGGCCAGATCCCTCTAGGCCACAGCACCCCACCACGCCGGAGCTCCACCGCTTCACGCCGGACGGGCGCCGCGCCGCCGCACGCCGCGCCAGGCACCTACCCGCGTCGCCCTCATCTTCCTCCGCCCGCCCAGGCCGGAGCTCGCGCCGCCCGCCACCATGGCCGCTCCGGAGAACTGCCGCCGTCGCGAGCGCGCCCAGCCGCCGATGTCTCCACGCCGTCGTCGAAGGACCGCGCCCCCGCGCCCACCGCACCGCGCGGCGCCCTCACCAGCCACCGAGGCCCGCGCCTCCACCACCGAGCGAGGGAGAAGAGGGGCCCCGCCGCCGCCTGCGCCGCGCGGGCTTTGCCCGGCGACGCCCTCAGGCGGCGGCGAGGGAGGGGGAGGGGTGTGGAGGGGGTCGAAGGGGCGGCGCCGCCAGGGGCCCTCGGTCGCTCGCGGGAGCGATGCGAGAGCCAACCCTAGGGGGTTTTTTTCTCCACCAACACAAACTCAACACTCTATACATACACGCCTATTACAGTGAAACCCCTTAAAATCAAAGACATGATATATGCTGTTTTGGTTAGTATTCAGGTATATTAGCTGTTGTTCGCTTTCATTGCAGCTGACCATCTCTCTGCCAATGATCCATGCTACAGAATGTTCGAATACTTGTGACGATTCCAGGAGCAATGATGCTTGATCACATGCTGATGCAGCTTGGACTTCCACCAGCTGAATACCAGCACAAGCTGTACGGAGACAACAAGACCTGTGTGTCTGTTACTTTCAACACATTACACATCTAAAGTTCTCTTTCAAGGTTCCCTTGTCCCCACGACTATATCAGGTATCAGGAGCATGGACGTCGCTGTAGCTCACCACACAGCAGCTGTGGCAGCCATAAGGGCACCTACAATGGGGTGACGTCAGCCTTTCCTTAGAGGTGTCACGTCGGATTTTTGCTTAGTTAGAGAAGAGAGAATGAAGGAAGAGAAGGTTATCTTCCCTTAGCTAAGAGATCATTTCTTAAAAAATAAGGGAAGACTATTTTCTCCATTGTACGACTTGTCTTCCCTTAGCAACATAATTTCCTACCAAATTTAATTAATTATTATTAATTGCTAGGGATGGATCGATATAAGAGATAACGCATTGTAGGACTTATACCTATGGTCTTCTCTAGATGATGTGGCGGGATAAGGGAAGGCATGCCTTCTCTAACATTGTACATGCCCTCAGGTATCTGGAAAGTGCAGCTAACCTGGTGATCAAGGATTTAAACTACGGTCGATTAATGCAGCTACAGAAAGAGAACAAAAATCTGAAGACTGAACTCAAGAAGGCAAAATTTAAAAGCACAAGACTGGGCAGAGGTTGGTTCCTATCTGTTAGACACATGAGATCCTTTGCTTATCAGTTTCATAACATGGCAATACTAGGCTACTTTGGGGGACAGGAGGTCATACATGATGATATGAAGGCAGCTTTCTCAAACATAAATAACACTGCGCAAATGCTGAAGGAACGAAGCGCTAGCCTACAGACCAAGCTGGACGAAGTTAGAAAAGCCCCTTAGATGAAAACGATCGGGTGTCATGGTTATGATCTTTTGTAATATAGTCCTTAGAACCGCTGAACAGAAAACAATGGATTGCCCTTAAGGCTGCAGCTAATCAATTTAGCTCTTTTGTTGTATGTAATGGTAGTATATTCTTCGGTCTATCAACATGTGTAGAGGACAACTCTTATTAGTATGTTCTAATGAGCTCTCACTACAGGAATGGCGAGATACGCCGACGGCCGTGGCGTACGCCGACGGCCAAATGTCGGGGCCGTCGGCGTATGGCCCGGCATGGCCAGCCATCCCGTCGACCCTCGGCGTATCATTGCCGTCGGCGTAGCGAAGTCTACACCGAGGGCAGCCCTCGGCATATATTTGGCCCTAGGCGTAGACTGGGCTACGCCGACGGCCACCCTCGGCGTAGGCCATTTTTTAAATTTGTCTAATTTCTAAAAATCATAATTAATTCATATGATGTCAGAAAAATGCGTATGAGGTATCAAAATGTTCAGAAAAACATCCTCTATCCGTTTATGTCAAAATCAGGCATATTTGAATCATGTACAGTACCATTTTAATATAGAAACAATTCAATCACTTTCTTATATGTCCTCAGGTTCCCGTTTTAGCCAGATGACAATTTAAACAAAGTCAGAAAATCTCGCGGAGCCGCATGACATCATTTTATGTGTCCTAGTAACCACTCCAAAAGATGGAATTGGGATACGGCAATTATTTTAGAAAACCCTTCACGAACAGGGCTATCAAGTCCGGAGTTCTATGGCTTTTAGGGCAAATTAGTAGGAAACGGCTCGTGACACCGCATAGTTTGTCGGAACGAGGCCATATTTGGTACGTGCGTGGTCCCTGGGATGGGAAGCAAGGCCCCGGGAGCGGATTTCCAATCCGACCCATGGGCGATGGTTTTTTCATTTTCAGGGTGCCAAAACGGGTTTTTTTTTTGTGAAGTAACTACATGGGACGCATTTTAGTATTGCGCGACACCTCCGCGTAGTGGTAAGACACCACCTTCGCACCACATATCACATGCCATATGTGCGCGCTAGCTATCTGGGAATCCATGCGGCTTCCTACGGTGTCCCGCCGAATCCGTTGGAAAGTGATCGGATTTGAACCAGGGCTACATTTTTCGTCGCTCAATAAATTCCGGGAAAATTGTTATTAGGTCTATGACACATCACTGTATGTGCGAATTTTTTTCCGTTTAGCGCGATGGCAAACGGGTGCACCAGCGCGCCCGGTACGACCATACCGCATCTCCGTGGGGGCCCGTTTTGGCCAAATGGCAATTTAAACGAAGTCAGAAAATCCCGCGGAGCCGCATGGCGTCATTTTATGTGTCCTAGTAACCACTCCAAAAGTCGGAATTAGGATACGGCAATTATTTTGGAAAACTCTTCACAAACAGGGCTATCACGTCCGGAGTCCTATGGCTTTTAGGGTAAATGATTAGGAAACGGCCAGTGACACCGCATAGTTTGTCGGAACGAGGCCATATTTGGCACGTGCGTGGTCCCTGAGATGGGAAGCAAGGCACCGGGAGCGGATTTCCAATCCGACGTGGGGGCGATGGTTTTTCATTTTCGGGGTGCCAAAACGTGTTTTTTTGTGAAGTAACTACATGGGGCGCATTTTAGTATTGCGCGAGACCTCCGCGTAGTGGTAGGACACCGCCTTCTTACCACATATCACATGTCATATGTGCGCGCTAGCTATCTGGGAATCGATGCGGCTTCCTGCGGTGTCCCGCCGAATCCGTTGGAAAGTGACCGGATTTGAACTAGGGCTACACTTTTCGTCGCTCAATAAATTCCGGGGAAAATGTTTTTAGGTCTATGACACTTCACTTTATCTGCGATTTTTTTTCCGTTTAGCGCGATGGCAAACGGGTGCACCGAACGCGCCCGGTGCGGCCATATCGCATCTCTCGGGGGGGGGGGTTGGCCAAATGGCAATTTAAACGAAGTCAGAAAATCCCGCGGAGCCGCATGGCGTCATTTTATGTGTCCTAGTAACCACTCCAAAAGTCGGAATTAGGATACGACAATTATTTTGGAAAACCCTTCACAAACAGGGCTATCACATCGGGAGTTCTATGGCTTTTAGGGCAAATGAGTAGGAAACGGCCCGTGACACCGCATAGTTTGTCGGAACGAGGCCATATTTGGCACGTGCGTGGTCCCTGGGATGGGAAGCAAGGCCCCGGGAGTGGATTTCCAATCCAACCCATGGGCGATGGTTTTTTCATTTTCGGGGTGCCAAAACGGGTTTTTTTTGTGAAGCAGCTACATGGGATGCATTTTAGTATTGCGCGAGACCTCCGCGTAGTGGTAGGACACCGCCTCCGCACCACATATCACATGCCATATGTACGCGCTAGCTATCTGCGAATCCCTGCGGCTTTCTGCGATGTCTCGCCGAATCCGCTAGAAACTGACCGGATTTGAACTAGGGGTACACTTTCCGTCGCTCAATAAATTCCGCAAAAAATGTTTTTAAGTCTATAACACATCACTTTATGTGCTAATTTTTGTCTGTTTAGCGTGTTGGCGAACGGTGCACCAGCGCGCCCGATACAACCATTTCGCATCTCCCGAGGGAGCCGTTTTGACCACATGGCAAATTGGGCATCATATTTGGATTCCTCTAATTTTTAGGTTCAAATGATGATATGGATGTTATATTTAGATTCCTCTCATTTTTCTGATCGATTTAGACCTATTATTTGTGGAATTTCGATTTTCCGATTTAAAGATATTAATTATTCCATATTAAATATTAAATAGAAAAAGGACCAAAAAATAAAATCATTTTATTGTTATTTGAATTCAATATTATTATTACTTATATATTCATTGTTGTATACTTAAGTAATTGTTTGGGATTCAAAAATAAAGAGGTGTGCATCTCGGTTCAAGGGTTAATAGGGTTGATATGCTATTATTATCAGCAAGAGGTGTCAATTCTTTAATGGAAGCTCATCCGAATGGAACCAAGAAGTTAAGCGTGCTGAGCCTGGAGTAGTGTGAGGATGGGTGACCGACTAGGAAGTTTAACCATGATTGTAATTTGACCTAAAATTAAGTGTACTTAGAGTTAAATATGTATTGGGTGAAAGATAAACAAGTAAAAAAAGAAAAAAAGAAAAAGAAAAGAAAAAAATGGTGTAAAAGAAATTAAAATTTTTAAATTTTTAAAAGTCTATGCCTAGGGTTTTGCCGTCGGCATATAGAAAAATTATTTTTTTTTTCGAATTTTTTTTGGAAAAAGGAAATTTGAAATTTTAAAAAATCTATGCCGAGGGTTTTGCCGTCGGCGTAGCATGCTACGCCGAGGGCCGGGCTACGCCGACGGCGATAGTGGCTTTGCCGAGGGACTTATACGCCGAGGAGCTACGCCGAGGGTGGCCCTCGGCATAGCCTAGCCTACGCCGACGGCCAAAGCAGGCTACGCCGAGGGTTCCTGGCCCTCGGCATATCGCCACATTCCTGTAGTGTCTTAATATAATGTACTATGCTTATGTAAGCCCCTTCTACTATATTACAACATTGTTCCCTCTAATTTTGTTTTTTCACAGGGTGTCTTCATTCCTTCATCCTGCTTACTCGCCTCACTTTCTCTTGATAATAGAATATTGTGAGAAGGAAAAAACAGTTGTCATGTCGCCCATTGACATGCATTACAAATAAAGCCCATCAATACTAACAACGGTGGTAGAGGAATGGCGGCGGGGGGTGGCCTCTCCCTAGCCGGCAGGGGAACATCGGCAGACGGTCGCCTGGCGGCGGGTGATGGCCTCTCCCTTGCCTGTAATGGAATAGTGGTGGGCGGTGCCCCCTCCTTGGCCGGGAGGGGAACGGCGGCGAGCGGTGGCCTCTCCCTTGCTAACTCCAAGTCGACCTCTTCCTGCCCTCTCCCTACCACTCTGCAGTTCGATTCCACGGTTTGCACATCCAAACATGATATAGAATTTGGATGCCACCTTTTGATTTCAACAATTGTTCCTTCTTATTTTGTTCTGTCACAACGTGTCTTCATATAAGCCGTACTAGGTAAATTCGGAATTGGCTCATGCACACAATGCGGTGCTGGCCTCCTCTATTTATATCACAGAAGGATTACAGTACAAGGAAAATCTGATCCTATAATTACGGTGATCAGATTTGATTCAGTTTGCCATATACAAAAGGATCCTAATTGATTACAGGAGGTACATACGGAGTATATCTTAACATGCCCCCTCAATCACAACGGTTGGAGATTTAGGTTGTGTTTGAAGAGCTCCTGTAAACGCGCTGATAATGGCTTCGTGAACCCATCAGCAACCTGATCTTGGGAAGGTATGAATCGAACATCTAGCAACTTCTTGGCCACACGATCTCGAACGAAATGAAAATCTACCTCAATGTGCTTGGTCCTTGCATGGAATACAGGATTAGCTGTGAGGTACGTAGCTCCAAGATTATCGCACCAAAGGCATGATGTTCGAGACTGAAATACTCCAAGTTCTCCCAGAAGCGACTGTACCCAGACTATCTCCGCCGTAGCATTAGCTAAAGCCTTGTACTCGGCCTCAGTACTGGAACGTGAAACTGTTGCTTGCTTCCGGGCACTCTAAGATATCAGGTTGGATCCAAAAAACACGGCAAAACCTCCTGTGGACTTGCGGTCATCAAGGCATCCTGCCCAATCCGCATCAGAGAAGGCACTAACCAAGGTGGAAGAAGACCTGCGAATGAGCATACCAGTCGATGCAGTGGAACTGAGATAACGAAGTATTCTCTTCACCGCCGTCCAATGTACACTGGTAGGAGAGTGCAGGTACTGACACACCTTGTTGACAGAATATGCAATATCCGGGCGCGTGAGAACCAAGTATTGAAGGGCGCCAACAGTTCTGCGGTACTTTGTGGCACCTTCAGGTCCCAATTTCTCACCAACCGTAAGGGAAAGCTTCTCACCGGCGGACATGGGAGTGACGGCGCCTTTGCAGGAGGCCATGCCGACACGACGAAGAATATCACCCACATACTTGGACTGAGAGAGAGTAATACCATCAGACTCACGGCGCACCTCGATCCCAAGAAAAAAATGCAAATCACCGAGGTCCTTGAGGGCAAAAATGGACTGAAGATCACGGAGTAAAGTCTGGATGGCGGACATAGCTGATCCGGTGACAATAATATCGTCGACATAGACCAAAATAAACATGGTCATACCTCCATGATTAAGAATGAAGAGCGAAGAATCAGCTCGTGATGAGGTGAAACCCAATGAATGCAATTTGGAGCTCAAGCGAGCAAACCAAGCACGGGGCGCCTGTTTAAGTCCATACAAGGCCTTGTTGAGCTTGCAAACATAATGCGGACGTTGAACATCCTTGTATCCAGGAGGTTGACGCATGTATACTTCCTCTTCCAGAACGCCGTGAATAAATGCATTCTGAACATCCAGTTGTCGCAAGGGCCAGCCGCGAGAGACGGCAATAGAGAGCACAAGGCGAATAGTGGCCGGTTTAACAACCGGACTAAAAGTCTCCTCATAATCAACTCCATAACGTTGCTTGAATCCCTTTGCGACCAAACGAGCCTTGTACCGATCTACGGTACCATCCGCTTTGCGCTTCACATTGTAGACCCATTTACAGTCAATAATATTATGCCCACGAACTGGAGGAATAAGCGACCAAGTCTGGTTCTTCAACAAAGCTTCATACTCCTGATCCATAGCATGCTTCCAATGGGAAGACTGAAGTGCCATGTCAAGTGATGTCGGTTCGGTGTCAGTGAGACATAAGAGTATCTCCACTCGTTTGCCCTCCCCACGCCGAAATCCGGGGAAATTTTCGTCCGGATTGGACGTAAATTTGGCGTGGGGAGGAGTAGTTTCCCAGCCGCGATCTCAGGTGAAGACGGCGATCTAAATTTGAAAAACGGAAACTTGACAAACTACGGCATAAAACGGTCGAATTTAGACTAAATTTAATGATATTTACTATATAGAGGGCGAAGTTCATACATAGAGGCCGAATTCGACTATATTTCGAATTCAGCTAGGGGAATACAACTGTAAATTTAATGATATTTACTATTCAGATAGTGGGGGCATCGTGAGCCTCGGCGAGTTGCCGCCCTCGATGTGCTCGAGGACGTTGTGGAGCGTCCTATCCGGCGCGCTCCACCAACGCCGGCGACCCGCGGCGTTGTTGCGCGGAGGCGGAGGTGGCGGGCCGTCGTAGGACGCCAGTTCGCGCTGCCACCGCCGGAGAAAGAACGAATTCCACCGAGTGTAGTTCTCGGGGTGGTGGCGCGGGTCGGCGCGTTCTTCCTCCGTCATCCCCATCCGCGCCTCCTCGATGGCGACGTCGAGGGCGTGGCCCTGGGGCGGCGGCGGGATTGGCACGCCACCAGCGCTTAGCCGCCACCCGCCGCCGGGGGGCCTCGTGTCCGGCGGGCAGGGGTACCCCGCCTGGTGGAGGAGGTGCCCCTCCCACGTGTGGAGAGATCGGCGGGGGAACCCATTGTTGGATGCGCCGTCGTCGTCGTAGAACGCCATCGCTGGAGGTGGAGGTGGAGGGTGAGATGGAGGAAGAGTGGAGCAGGGGCGTCGCGGCGAGCGGAGTGGAGCAGGGGCGTCGCGGCGAGCAGAGTGGCTTTAAGTAGGCGCGGCGGGCGCGGCGGGCGCCGGCGATTAATGCCGCGTGGAAGACGATGCGTGCGCGGAAGACGATGCGACGGCATTAACTCGCCGCGTGGAAGCTACGCGGCCGGCGAATGCTGACCGGCGGCAGGCTTTTACAGCGCGCGGAAGACGATGCGATGAGGACGACGATCGGTGTCTCTCGCCGACAAGTTGGGGCCACCAGACGCGCGGGAAGTTTACTCGCCCTTTCGTGCGCTTTTGTTTCGTCCGGAGTCCCCGACAGCTCCCCGGGGGGCCGGGGATGGCGTGGGATCGCCGGATGAATTTAGGCCCAAATCCGGACGAAATCGAGGAACCGGGGGCGCGACTGGGCCGAATTTCGCCGTCCGGATGGAAAAACCGTCGTTCGGGGGCCTCGTCGGGGAGACGAGTGGAGATGCTCTAAACCACCAAACCGAACGAAGTCAGGGAAATCCTTCGGCTTTGCATGCCCAGTACGCTGACGTGTGGCCATAGTGTGACGAGGTGGTGTCGAGGCATGACCACCCAGAGCAGTGTCACCGCCGGAGGACGAGCTGGGGTGATCAGGAGCACCTGACGTAGCTGTGTGGTGATCCGAGCTAGCAGATGCATCAGGTGAGATCGCGGTGCTCGAGTGAGCCAGCGAATGAGGCGAGCGAGCAGGAGAGGTCGTGGTTAACGACCGGCCCGATGAAGCCGCCTGGAAGTGCACCAGTTCCGGGCCAGTCGAGTCCGACTGAGGCGAAGACGCGGACGAGTGGCCGGGCCCGGGCTCGGTGCGACCTGGAGTAGCAGGCTCCGACATGCATGGGATCGGGCGCATGGTTCACATCCAGCGCATGATCATCACCCGGTGCTTCACGTGACTCCTGCAGCTGCAAATCAGGATTAACAGGAACAAAAACTGCAGGATTAGGCGCACTAGTTCAATACCCGTGCGTTGCTACGGGATCACGACAAATTCAAAATCTTTAACATGTAGCATGAAACACGATACATGTAGTTTTGAAACATAATAATGATGGGTTGTGTTGTTTGTTCTACCACTTCTTGTAACCAACACATGAACCCTCTCGCTCCCTCTATCTTTATTTGTTTCTTGTCTATGAGTTTCTCGGTTTTGAAACATCAACTTGTATATCTATTTTTCTGTTTCGTCTGGTCGCTGCTTGCATGGAGTGGTGGATCTCGCTATCCTTCATGTTTCAAGTCAGCATGCGTGGAGATAAACCTTCGGAACCATGCAAGTTGAGATGGTTTGATTTTTTTTTTGCGGCACCGTTACATTTGGAGGCTTTTTCTTGAATTCCTTCTTTGAAGATTAGTTTTTCGTTGTGGCATTTTTTTTGAGACAAGAGCTAAATTTTTTTAGTAAGGGCAGTGTTGTGCGATGGATATTTTTGTGCTAACCCTGCGTTGGCGGATCAGCCCCCACGCGAACTCGAGGACCTCCTTGTGCCATCAAAATTTTGATCAATCGGTATACCCAGGCTGATTGCTATTTTTTACATCACAAATATGTTTTTAGGCAACAGTGAAATTTGCTTATAGCTCTAGCAAATGTCGTAAAACAGGTGAAATCATAACTTTTGTTTGCGGAAAACCGTAAAAGAAGCCACCGTGTGAAGGATCCTAAAAAGATACCTGGATTTTGTTTTGGTCAAATCCAAGATAAACTGTAAAATTTTACGAAATTGGAATTTGAGTCAATGTTAGCCAAACCAGTACCTACCCTAGCAAAATTTCACAACGCCGTCATTAGTCCTACCAAATCGCAGACTTATTTCACCTCGCCGCCCCGAATGTGACTTGTTTTGGACAAAATCAAAATGAATTCATTAAGCAAGGTAGCCTAGCCATTGTTGATGCCTGATCTCATGCGGAGTACAGTGTCTAGAGGGCTGGGCGCGGCGGCACATGAAGCGGCTGGCCACTTGCCCGCAGACGCCTGCTAGCTAGCCATGATCAATCCATTTGCCTAGCTTGCATGAGCTTTTGTAGGTCACCACTTTTCCCGCTAGCTACTAACGAAGCACGAGCTTACCAGCACCAACGCGGCTAGCGTGCACAGATGCAGGGACGGCCAAGCACAGGAATGCGCCAGGGGACGGTGGCCGGGTGGGCAGTCGGCTCGTGAAGAGTTGATCGATCGATATACTCATGTTCCAGATAAAAAAAGGCCGATTGGTATTGTTTACCATCACTTGAGAAAAGCTGTTTAGGATATAGTAGAGTCCAGCTATGAATCAGTTTGTAACTAACACGTATTTTTCAGGGTGTAATTTAGGAAGGATCGGCAAGGTCCTTGCAGCTGCCGCCGACAACAGGATTCGGGATCAACAAGGAACTTTTGTGCATGTTTGGATATCAAGAATAAGAGCCGTGTTTTGAGAGAATGCGTTTTCAGAGGATTTTTAGGAAAACGAGTTTTAATCAGTTATTCTGTTAAGTCATATTTACACAGATCCTTGATTGGATGATAAAATCGTGAAAACACGTCTGTATTATTTCTTGTTGGTTATCGCTCGTTTCTTTTCGCATCGGAACGTACGGGACCGGCGAAGTGCTGCCACGACGTGGTGATCGTGGAGCCGAGCGCCAATATGTCTGCCGCCGGTACCTTGCTTCTTGCTCCTCGCGGCCTCAAGCGTCGTGAGCATCGGCTGGACGACATGCTGCCGCCCATCAACCGCTCCACTGCAATGCTGGCCATCCGCGACGCGCACTCAAAATCAGTGATCATGGCGTGGCCATCTCAGCAGATGACCATCCTCTCAGAGGATTCCTCTGGCCCTTGATGTGGCAGTCCGTGCGCATGAATATCTCGCAAGAGGGCCGCCGGACCCGTCTTCTCCCCGCTCACACCTCCTAGCTCTGCAGCCGCCGTCGGCCGGGAAGCCAGCAGCACACGCATGAACAAACATGCAGATGATTTTGGTGGTCCGCTCATCTCTATCTAAATTCAGAAGTCAGAGTCACGGCTAATTGAACTCACTGATGATTCAACGTGGGTTTCTGAACTGGTGATCGCGAATGAGGCTGGTTACGCGCGGGACCGGATCAGGGCGTCCTCGCACAGGAAGTCGCACCGCTTGATCTCGGCCGGCAGCGCCCGCCGGCCATGACGCGTACAACCGACGGCGATCAGACCGCAGATCGAAGATGATCTGCTTCCGCCGGAGCCCAGTTAAAGCCCACCGACTTCACCTGCCGCGAGGACGTCGCCGATCCGGTGATCAACGGCGAGCCATATGCGGGCCCGTTTGTGACACCAGGCAGCCACCTATTCGAATTTAATAGTAAAGATTAGGCATATGGTCACTATTAATACCCGGGAGAAGGAGATGCTCACAAAGGATACGTGGACCAGCGTTGGGAGATAAATGTGCAAAAGGAAAAATCTCCTCATTAAAAACGGTCACGCGACACATAGACACGACCGGGCTGGGGGTCTAGGCACTTGTAGCCTTTGTGGGTCATACTGTAACCCAAAAACACGCATTGCCGAGAGCGAAATTGCAACTTACGATTATTATAGGGGCGCAAGAAGGGTCAACATGCGCAGCCAAAGACCCGAAAGAATGAGTAGTCAGGATCTTCATGACGAAGTTTGGCTAAAGGAGTGGAATTATGAATAACTGGGCTAGGCATCCTATTGATAAGATAGCTGGCGGTGCTAAAAGCTTCGTCCCAATATTTCAAGGGAACGCCGGAATGAGCAAGAAGTGCGAGGCCAGTCTCGACAATGTGGCGATGTTTGCGCTCGACAGCACCATTTTGTTGGTGAGTGTGCGGGCACGAGATCCGATGTGTAATGCCAATGCGTTGAAACAAGGAGTTCAACTTGCGATACTCACCACCCCAGTCCGTCTGTATACAAATAATCTTTTTGTTAAACTGTCGCTCAACCAAGGCTTGAAATTGATGAAAAATGGGGAACACATCAGCTTTGCTTTTGATAGGATAAAACCATACAAACTTACTGAAATCATCGATAAAACTAACATAATATTTGAAACCACCCGCGGATGTGATTGCGGGTCCCCATACATCGGAATAAATGAGTTCTAAGGATGAGGATGAAATCTCGTGACAATGCATATAGGGTAGCTGATGGCTTTTGGCCTGCTGACAAGCATCACATACAGGCATTTTATTTGACACTTTGGGACACGAAAGATTATTTGACTCAATGATGCGACGAACTATGGTAGCGGCAGGATGACCCAAGCGGCGATGCCAAAGATCTTGGCTCGGTGTAGTGATGGTGAAGACATGCTTGCGAAGTGTAGAAGATGTGAGTGGATATAATCCACCTTTACATTCCCCGCGGAAGATTATTCTCCTCGTTGCCCGATCCTTAACAAGGAAAAACCAAGGATGAATTTCAAGATAAACATCATTATCACAAGTAAGCGGTGTGCAGAAGCAAGGTTTTTAGTGGCGTTGGGCACATGGAGAACATTTTTCAAAGAAAGAGATTTTTCCGGGGTATTAACAATAGATTGACCAACATGTCTAATGTCCATATACCTGAGCCGTTCGCTGCATGCACCTGATCACGGCCGGCGTATTTTTCACGGAAGAGAGCTTGTCGAGGTCGGCGGTGATGTGGTCTGTGGCCCCGGTATCGGTATACCATGGCTCCTCGGAGTTGTTGGAGTTGATGTAGTTTGCAGCGCGAGGTTCCGCTGGCTGATAGGAGTGGTTGAAGCGGTCCCGACACTGCAACGCCTTGTGCCCGGAGAAGCCGCAGATCTGGCAATTTGGGCCATTGCCGTTGCGCCGGTTTTGCCTGTTGTCGTTGCGACGATCTCGATTGCCATCATTGCGGCGATCTCGATGGTTTCCGTTGTTGCGGCGGGGCTTGTACTGCCCACCGCCACCGCCACCGTTTCCTCCGGGGCGGAAGTTCCCACCACCATGCTGGTAGCCACGGGAGACGGAGTTGGCTGAGGCGTTGCCCATCTGACGGAGCCGAGCCTGCTGCTCGAGCTGGGACTCCGCAGTGAGGAAGTGGGAATAGAACTCGGAGAGAGTCATCTCCCCGATCTTCACGTTCATGGCGCCGGAGAAGCCGTTGTATTCCTCATCAAGGCCGGCAAGGATGTAGCCCATCAGATCTTCATCATCAAGAGGCTTCCCGGCTGCTGCCATCTGGTCGCTGAAGGACTTCATGATGCCGAAGTACTCGGCCGCTGAATGCTCGTTCTTGCGAGTGTGCCCGAGCTGGACGCGGAGCTGAGAGACTCGCGCCTTTGACCGCGATGCAAACATCGCTGCGAGGGCAGCCCGCACTTCGGCTGATGTTTTGAAGCCGATGACGTGGGCGAGGACGTCGGGCTCGAGCGACGTCAGGAGGTGGCCGAGGACTTGTTGATCTGCATCAAACCAATCTGCGTACTCGGGGTTAGGGACCTCCTTGCTTACCGTCTTTTCACCGACGGTTTCTTCCACGACCATGGTCATGGCCGGAGCTTTCTTGGTGCCATCGCATTAGCCGAACACCTTTCGGCCGCGAAGGATCGGCACTGTATCGCTTGCTAGAGCAGGTAATTCTCCCGGGAAAGCCTCACCGTGGCCTGGGTGCCGAGTGGAGACACAGCCGCCATGGGTGCGGCGGCGGAGGAGCTGGCGGTATTCATCTCGGATGTTTTAGGAAGTTGTAGAAGGAGATGCAATGCTCGATGTATTGATCGGATGCATATGGCGGTACATATATAGGCCACGTCCTCGACTATACAAGGAAGGAGGCGGGCCCAAAAGTAAATACAAGGATATGTATCGCTATACAATAACTACAAAGGATACACATCCGGATATACAAGATATGTATCTCAACACCCCCCCGCAGTCGAAGCGCCGCCTGGTCGAACGCATAGACTAGACCGGAACTCCTCAAAAGTGTTGGAGATATGCCCAAGAGGCAATAATAAATTAGTTATTGTTATATCTTGGTGTTTATGATAAATGTTTACATCCCATGCTATAATTGTATTAACCGAAACATTGATACATGTGTGTTATGTAAACAATAAGGAGTCCCTAGTAAGCCTCTTGTATAACTAGCTTGTTGATTAACAGATGATCATGGTTTCGTGATCATGAACATTGGATGTTGTTAATAACAAGGTTATGTCATTGGGTGAATGATATAATGGACATACACCCAAATAAGCGTAGCATGTGATCAAGTCATTAAGTTCAACTTGCTATAAGCTTTCGATACATAGTTACCTAGTCCTTCGACCATGAGATCATGTAAATCACTTACACCGGAAGGGTACTTTGATTACATCAAATGCCATTGCGTAAATGGGTGGTTATAAAGATGGGATTAAGTATTCGGAAAGTATGAGTTGAGGCAGATGGATCAATAGTGGGATTTGTCCATCCTGATGACGGATAGATATACTCTGGGCCCTCTCGGTGGAATGTCGTCTGATTAGCTTGCAAGCATATGATTGGATCATAAGAGATGACATACCACGGTACGAGTAAAGAGTACTTGTCGGTAACGAGGTTGAACAAGGTATGGAGATACCGATGATCGAACCTCGGACAAGTAAAATATCGCGTGACAAAGGGAATTGGCATCGTATGTAAATGGTTCAATCGATCACTAAGTCATCGTTGAATATGTGGGAGCCATTATGGATCTTCAGATCCCGCTATTGGTTATTGCTTGGAGAGGAGTCTCGACCATGTCTGCATAGTTCGCGAATCGTAGGGTGACGCGCTTAAGGTTCGATGTCGCATAAGTAGATTCGGAATATGAGATGGAGGCCGAAGTTTGTTCGGAGTCTCGGATGGGATCCAGGACATCACGAGGAGGTCCGGAATGGTCCGGAGAATAAGATTCATATATGGGAAGTCATTTTCAGGGTTACCGGAAAAGTTCAGGATTTTTCGGTATTGTGCCGGAGGTTCTAGAAGGTTCCGGAGGGTACCATAGTGGGGCCCACCTATCCCGGACGACCAACATGGACCGGAGGGGTCGCATAGGCCCACATGGGCCATGCACACCAGCCCCCCCAAGGCCCATGTGGTTGTACCAAGTTGATAAGATCAAATCCCTTGAAAATAGGGACTTAACTTGGGGGGGAAGTTCCCCCCTTGTTTTGGCCGACCCAAAGGCTTGGAGGAGGGGCCAAGGCAGCCCCCCCACGCCTATATAAGAGGGAGGGGAGGGCTGGGGCGCAGCACATCATTTCCCCAAGCCCTAGCCGCCCCTCTCTCCCTCCTCCTTCTTCCTGCGCAGGCTTGGCGAAGCCCTGCAGGAATTTCTCCTCCACCTCCACCACCACGCCGTCGTGCTGCTGGGATTCCGAGGGGATCTACCACACCTCCGCTGCCCGCTGGAACGGGGAGAGGATGGGCTTCATCGACACCGTACGCACGACCGAGTACGGAAGTGCTGCCGGATTGCAGCACTGGGGACGATCGTCTACATCAAGAACGAGATCTGATCTCGTAGGCTTTGGAAATCTTCAAGGGTTAGTATCGTATCAATCTCGTTGCTCCGATCTTGTAGATTAGATCTTGGTTGTTCCATAGATTAGATCTTGGATTTATTCGTCTTGCGGTAGGAAATTTTTTGTTTTCTATGCTACGAACCCCATCAGTGGTATCAGAGCCACGTCTATGCATAGATCTGTTGCACGAGTAGAACACAATGGTTTTGTGGGTGTTGATGCTTTTGTTGCTTTAGTTTGTGTACTTTGCATCTTGCGGGATGGTGGGATGAAGCGGCCCGGGCTAACTTTACATGACCGCGTCTCATGAGACTTGCTCCACGCTTGACATGCAACTTGTATTGCATAAGTGGCTTTGCGGGTGTCTGTCTCTCCCACCATAGTGAAGATTGCAATTTGCACTTTCTATTGTCAACACTAGTATCACCGTTGTGGTTCATGTTCGTAGGTAGATTGGATCTTACTCAAAAATCCTAAACCACGTAAAATATGCAAACCAAATTAGAGGCGTCTAACTTGTTTTTGCAGGGTTTGGTGATGTGATATGGCCATGATGTGATGATGATTATATTTGATGTATGAGATGTTCATTATTGTATTATGGCAACCGGCAGGAGCCTAATGGTTGTCTTTAAATTTGTTAAGACCTGCGTGTCTATTCATCATGTAATAGCTTTATTTCAAGTAGTTGTTATAGTAGCTATAAGTGATGGACAACCATGAAGCGGTGCCATGGACCTTGGTACAATGCTGGTGATGATGGAGATCATGCTCGTGTGCTTTGGAGATGGAGATCAAAAGCACAAGAAGAAAGGCCATATCATATCACATATTATGAATTGCATGTGATGTTAATCATTTATGCATCTTATCTTGCTTAGATCGCGACGGTAGCATTATAAGATGATCCCTCACATTAATATCAAGATAATAAAGTGTTCTCCCCTCGTATGCACCATTGCTACAGTTCGTCGTTTTGAAGCATCTCGTGATGATCGGATGTGATAGATTCTACGTTCACATACAACGGGTGTAAGCCATGTTTGCACACGCGGAATACTTGGGTTTGCTTGGCGAGCCTAGCATGTACAGACATGGCCTCGGGACACTGGAATGTACGAAGGTTGAAGACGCTAGGCGTCCCGATCCTCCAACTAGTTGGGCACTAACGATATTCGCATATCCATGAAGTGATCGTCCTTAGTATGCACCGTTTCTAAGACTCGTCGTTTCGAAGCATCACGTGATGATCGGGTGTTATAGATTCTACGTGTGCATACAACGGGTGCAAGCCAGATTTGCACATGCGAATACTAAGGTTAAACTTTACGAGCCTAGCATGTACAGACATGGCCTCGGAAAGTCATCATGATTTGATGGATAAAATTATGAGTGAAATTGTTCATCACATTAAAAGGTTACTAATAGTGAAATCTAGAACACTTGTCATGTGATGACCAACTTCAAGGTAAGAACCTCGAGGTTATTGGTATTTGACCAATGGACCTAAAAAGTTGTTGAAGGTGAAGTGTTTTCTGAGAATGGGGAAAGCTAAAAGAGAAACCACAAAAGATATTTTGGCAGAAAGAAAGAAAAAAAGACTAGAAAGTCTAGCTCAGGTGTATATAGATGATATACATGTTATGGATGTATTCCCTGTTTGGTCACATAATAAAATTCTTGGGTATTTGTACCAGATTGGTTGGTATGAGATGTCATACAATACAACGCAATACAAGAATACGATGGCCTAAGTGATCGATAAGGAATATGGTAATAATGCACGTCCGGAACATAATAAAGTGTTATTATGTTTGTCGTTGGCATTCTACCTAGCCCTTAGAATTTATAATAAAGAACTTAATAAATTGTTATTTTGCTCTGGTCAAATGAAAACAATGAGTTGTTCAAATTATGACATTGCTCCATGTACGATGGATAAGTTATTATAAATCTTAATGGTGAAACACACATACATAACACCGACGCTAAAATGCCATAAGGCAAATGATTTGAATTCCACTCATTAGTGGAACCGCCATTTAGGTCATGTTAGAAAGGAACGCATGAAGGAACTCCATGCAAATGGATTTTGGAGTCATTTGATTTTTGAATCGTTTGGCACTTGCAAATCTTTTCTAAAGAGAATGACTAAATACCGTTCATAGGCCAAGAGTTGAACGGGCAACTAACTTAGTGGAAACATACATGATGATATATGTGGTTCACTGGGAATAGTTGTGTGCGGGAGATTCTTCTACTTCATGAAAACTTCCAACAATGACTTGAGTATATATATGTGGATATATTCGATAAGGAAGAAGTTTGAAACATTTTGAATGGATTCAAATAAATTTCAGCATGAAGTGGAAATCATCGTAATAGAAAAGTCAAATATCTATGATTGGATCATAGTGAAAATATTTGAATTACGAGTTTTAGCGAACATCTAAGAGAGTTATGAAGTTGTTCTACAACTCACGTTTCTTGGAGTATCATAGTGATGATGAAGTATCCGAGATACGTATCCAAACCTTGTTGGATCAAAGATGAGATAAAATATTGATGCCGTTATATTTTTGTGGATTATGCTTTAGAGACTTCCGCTTTTACACTGAATAGAGCATCATCATGATCCGTTGAAATGACACCATACAAGTTATGGCATGGGTATAAACCCTAATAGTCCTTTCTTAAAATTTTGGTATAAGTAAATAAGTTTACAACCAAAACCGGATGAATGTCTTTGTTGGTTATCCCAAGAGAATGGATTGGGAATTCTTCCCACTATGAAGTAAAAGACAAAAGTGTTTGTTAATGTTACTTGCTTATTTCCAAGAAATTGTTTTCTAGCGAAGTATTTGAGTGGGAGGACAATGAAACTTGATAAGGTTTATGAACCTGAGTATGATGATCAGAGTAGCGCAGCATCGGAAATGGTTCCGGAAGCGGCCACGAAGATCATAGCTCCCATGTCTACAAAGAGTTATAGTCATGGAGATCGAAGTACTTATTGAACCTTGTAGGTATGGTTTACTTTGTGATCAAATAAATGATTTGTGGACAAAGGATTGATTTTGAACAATGATAAACCAACTGCAAACAAAGAAGTTATGATGGGCCCTGACTCCGTTAAAATGGCTATACGCCATGAAATCCAAGATAGATGAATACTTTTTTAAAGTAAATGGTTCTATAAAATAGATGGACTTGGATGGAATATCCTTAAAGAAACTTGACTTATCGAAAAGTTGTTTACGACAAAGTTCAAAGAGTTGACTACGATAAGATTAGATCTTCCGTGGCAATGCTTATAGTCTATGTGGATTATTCTAGTAATCGCTACATATTTCTTTTATGAGATATGATAGTAGGATGGCAGAAATACATTCCTTACCAAAAGTGTGTATGAAGGATGTATACTAGATACAACCAAGAGTTTTGCTGGTCCGTGGAATACTAGATAGATATACGAACTTCAATTGGATGAAGTGAGTATCGCGGAGTTGGAATCTTCACCGGATGAAATAGTCAAAGAGTTTTTGATTTCATCAGAAACGATGAAGATGCTTGCATTTGCAAGAAATTAAGTGGGAGCGCTGAGACATATTTGTAATACTTTATGTGGATGACATATCGTTGATTATAAATAATGTAATTATATAATTGATTAAAAAAGGTTTCATTGAGAATTAACTTCAATGAAAGGATATGGACTGAAACATATTTAGTGTCAAGATCTATGAAGATAGATTGAAACACATAATAAGTTTAAGTCAAAGTACATAGAATGAATATTGAAGTAGTTCAGTATAGAAATATTAAGAAGGTGTTCTCTTCATGTGAAGGTTTAACAAGACTTGAGTGTATTTGACACTCAATGAGTAAAAACACATGAGTGACTTTCGATCACGAACAATATGTACAAAGTCAAATGTCCTGTTCTCTAAAGTGTTACGAGCATATACCAGAATGATTCATGTGATGTTTATTGGACAACAGTAAGAATATCCTTGAGTACTTTAGAAGAACCAAGGATATATATAGTTTTGTATGGGGTAATGACAAACAAATCACTGTAAGGTGTTACACCGATATTAGTTTGGTCACATATGAAAATAAAATTTCAATCTCAATTAGGATAAGTGTTGAGGTAGCACAATGAGCTAGAAGTTGTCTATGCTAGGTTTAGATGAGTTCTAAATATTGTGACGGATTCTACAAACGAAGGCAGAGTATGTCATTGATTTGACAATGACTAAGGATGTTAAGTCGAGGAGTTCTTTGAGAACTTGGTGTAGTTCCGATAGTGTCAGAACTTTGAAGCTATATTGTGTATGACAATATTAGTGACTTATTTCAGACCGCGGAATTAAGGTTCCACCAGAGGACTAAGCATATACAATTAATGCCGACTCATTTGGAAAATGAGTGATGCGTTGAGACGCAAATGAATTGCAAAATACATGCGTTTCTGAGTGTGTCAGAACCGTTGACTAAAACCTCTCCCGTGAGCAAAACATGATAAAGCACCAGAAGGCCAAGGTGTTACATCTTTATAAATGTAAACTAGATTATTGACTCTAGTGCAAGTGGGAGACTGTTGGAGATATGCCCAAGAGGCAATAATAAATTAGTTATTGTTATATCTTGGTGTTTATGATAAATGTTTACATCCCATGCTATAATTGTATTAACCGAAACATTGATACATGTGTGTTATGTAAACAATAAGGAGTCCCTAGTAAGCCTCTTGTATAACTAGCTTGTTGATTAACGGATGATCATGGTTTCGTGATCATGAACATTGGATGTTGTTAATAACAAGGTTATGTCATTGGGTGAATGATATAATGGACATACACCTAAATAAGCGTAGCATGTGATCAAGTCATTAAGTTCAACTTGCTATAAGCTTTCGATACATAGTTACCTAGTCCTTCGACCATGAGATCATGTAAATCACTTATACCGGAAGGGTACTTTGATTACATCAAACGCCATTGCGTAAATGGGTGGTTATAAAGATGGGATTAAGTATTCGGAAAGTATGAGTTGAGGCATATGGATCAATAGTGGGATTTGTCCATCCTGATGACGGATAGATATACTCCGGGCCCTCTCGGTGGAATGTCGTCCGATTAGCTTGCAAGCATATGATTGGATCATAAGAGATGACATACCACGGTACGAGTAAAGAGTACTTGTCGGTAACGAGGTTGAACAAGGTATGGAGATACCGATGATCGAACCTCGGACAAGTAAAATATCGCGTGACAAAGGGAATTGGCATCGTATGTAAATGGTTCAATCGATCACTAAGTCATCGTTGAATATGTGGGAGCCATTATGGATCTCCAGATCCCGCTATTGGTTATTGCTTGGAGAGGAGTCTCGACCATGTCTGCATAGTTCGCGAATCGTAGGGTGACGCGCTTAAGGTTCGATGTCGCATAAGTAGATTCGGAATATGAGATGGAGGCCAAAGTTTGTTCGGAGTCTCGGATGGGATCCAGGACATCACGAGGAGGTCCGGAATGGTCCGGAGAATAAGATTCATATATGGGAAGTCATTTTCAGGGTTACCGGAAAAGTTCGGGATTTTTCGGTATTGTACCGGAGGTTCTAGAAGGTTCCGGAGGGTACCATAGTGGGGCCCACCTATCCCGGACGACCAACATGGACCGGAGGGGTCGCATAGGCCCACATGGGCCATGCACACCAGCCCCCCAAGGCCCATGTGGTTGTACCAAGTTGATAAGATCAAATCCCTTGAAAATAGGGACTTAACTTGGGGGGGAAGTTCCCCCCCTTGTTTTGGCCGACCCAAAGGCTTGGAGGAGGGGCCAAGGCAGCCTCCCCACGCCTATATAAGAGGGAGGGGAGGGCTGGGGCGCAGCACATCATTTCCCCAAGCCCTAGCCGCCCCTCTCTCCCTCCTCCTTCTTCCGCGCGAGGCTTGGCGAAGCCCCGCAGGAATTTCTCCTCCACCTCCACCACCACGCCGTCGTGCTGCTGGGATTCCGAGGGGATCTACCACACCTCCGCTGCCCGCTGGAACGGGGAGAGGATGGGCTTCATCGACACCGTACGCACGACCGAGTACGGAAGTGCTGCCGGATTGCGGCATCGGGGACGATCGTCTACATCAAGAACGAGATCTGATCTCGTAGGCTTTGGAAATCTTCAAGGGTTAGTATCGTATCAATCTCGTTGCTCCGATCTTGTAGATTAGATCTTGGTTGTTCCATAGATTAGATCTTGGATTTATTCGTCTTGCGGTAGGAAATTTTTTGTTTTCTATGCTACGAACCCCATCAAAAAGATGCCGTGGGGAGACCCTTGGTCATGATATCCGCAAATTGTTGGGAGGTGGGCACATGAAGTACTCGAATGTGTCCAAGGGCCACCTGTTCCCGAACAAAGTGGATGTCCAGCTCAATATGCTTGGTGCGGCGATGGTGAACCGGGTTGGCGGAGAGGTAGACGGCGGAGACATTGTCGCAGTAGACCACGGTGGCTTTGGCGACGGGACATGAGAGCTCAACGAGGAGTTGTCGCAGCCAGGAGACCTCGGCAACCGCGTTAGCAACAGCCCGGTACTCTGCTTCGGCGCTGGAGCGAGATACCGTGGGCTGTCGCTTAGACGACCAGGAGATGAGCGAGGGGCCGAAGTAGACGCAGTAGCCAGACGTGGAGCGACGCGTGTCGGGGCAGCCTGCCCAATCGGCGTCCGAGTAGGCGACGATGTCCGTGGCGGTGGAGGCGTGGAGAGAGAGACCGAAGTCCATGGTACCACGAATGTAGCGGAGGATCCGCTTGACCGCAGCCCAATGAGGATCCCGCGGAGCGTGCATGTGAAGGCACACCTGCTGAACAGCATACTGCAGCTCGGGGCGAGTCAAGGTGAGGTACTGTAGGGCACCGACGATGGAGCGGTAAGATGATGCGTCCGTGGCCAAGGAACCGTCTGTGGCGGAGAGCTTGGACTTCGTGTCGACAGGCGTGGCCGCGGGTTTGTAATTAAGCATACCGGCGCGGTCCAGGAGCTCATGGGCGTATTTGCGCTGATGAAGGAAGAAGCCGTCGGTGCGACGTACGACCTCGATGCCGAGGAAGTAGTGCAGAGGCCCCAAGTCCTTGAGGGCAAACTCAGTTCGAAGACGGTCGGTGAGCTGGCGCAGTAGGTCCGTGGAGCTAGCCGTTAAGATGATGTCGTCGACGTAGAGCAGCAGGTACGCGGTGGTGGCGCCATTGTTGTACACGAACAGCGATGCATCGGAGCGGGTGGAGCGGAAGCCGAGTTGGTGAAGAAACGCTGCGATGCGCTGGTACCAGGCGCGTGGGGCCTGCTTGAGCCCGTATAACGAGCGTGAGAGCAGGCACACGTGGTCGGGGTGGGCGCTGTCGACGAACCCAGTGGGCTGCTGGCAGAAGACCTGCTCCTCGAGATGGCCGTGAAGAAAGGCGTTGGAGACGTCCATCTGATGCACGGGCCATGCGCGGGAGACCGCGAGCTGAAGAACGGTGCGGATCGTCCCGGGCTTGACGACCGGGGCGAAGGTGTCGGTGAAGTCGACGCCGGCGCGCTGGCGAAAGCCGCGAACCACCCACCGCGCCGGCAGAGAGCGCCCGAGGTGCAGCGTGAGTGGAGGGAGACGGCTGAACGGGGTACAGGTCGCCGGGACTCTCACAGCGGTGCAAAACCATCCGGGTACGGGCGTCCTTTACAGAAAAACCAAACTCGTCAAATTCCACAGTTACAGAGTTATCACGAGAAAGAGTTTTGACGGAAACTAAATTTTGAACAAGATGTGGTGAAACTAAGACATTATTAATAGACAATGGTGTAGAATTAGAAGGAAAAGGAGTGGAGCCAATATGAGAGATGGGAAGACCAGCACCGTTATCGACGATGATGCGAGAGGAAGTGGATGTCGGAGATGAAGTGGAAAGGTTACCCGGGTGAGCAGCCATGTGTGCGGAGGCTCCGGTGTCCATGAACCAATCGCCACCGCCAGAGTAAGCGCCCGGCGAGGGGGCGTGCTGAAGGGCGGTGTACAGCGCGGGGTCCCAGTGGGTCGTCGGGGCCTGCGGCATCATGCCGCCGTAGGCGGGAGCGTAGGGCAGGCCGGCGGGAGCCTGCGGTGGCGCGGCGATGAAGGCCTGGTGCGTCTGCGGACGGGGGCCGACGGTGCCGGGGACGGGTGGGCGCGGAACGGGCATGGTGGAGGCGTGCACGACCCCCGTCTAGGGGTTGTGTCCGCCCGCCCATGGCGGAGTGGGGTGTGAGTACCCGGGGCGCAGACCGACGATGCCGGGGCCACCGTTGTTGCCACCGCCGCGGCCACCACCACGGCCACGGCGACGGCCACGGCCACCGCCCCCTCCTCCTTGGTGTTGTTGCGGCTGAGGCGCAGGGTGTGGAGGGGCGGGGGTGGGCGCCGGTGGAGCTCCTCCGCCATGAGGAAGGACGCTGTTGCCGCTGGCCCATAGGGCGGTGTGAACCGCCCGGGTGCGCACACCCTTCAGCCGGCGTTCCTCCAGCCGGAGGTAGTCGACCGCCCGCTCGAACGTAGGGTTGGTCATGAGGGTGAGGTTGGAGGCGGCGTTGCCGAGGTCCTCGTTGAGGCCGGCGGTGAGGGTGGAGAGGAGGAGCTCGTCGCCAATCCGGAACCCAAGGTCCTGGAGCTCGTCGGAGATGGCCTTGAGGCGCAGGCAGTAGGCGTCCAAGGTTTGATCGCCCTGGGGTGTGCCGAAGAATTCCTGCTGCAAAAAGGCAACACGTTGGAGCTTGTTATTGGTGAAGAGGCCGTTGATCTTTCCCCACACCGTGCGGGCATCATCGCCTTCCCGAACGACGGTCTTGAAGATGTCCGGCGAGACGGTGAGGAAGAGCCAGCGGATGATGGTGGCGTCGATGGCCAGCCAGTCGGAGTCGCGGGCGAGGAGGTCGGCGGTGCCGTCGATGTGATCGCGCAGGTTGTACTCGCGGAAGAGGAGGTAGAAGTACGTCTTCCAGGCGAGGTAGTTGGCGGCGATGGTGGACAGCTTGACGGGGACATGATCGGTGATGGCGACGGCGCGGAGTTGGCCGGGGTCGGGGAGGGGGGGCGGCGCACGGGGAAGAGGGGCGGCGCGCGGGTAGGGTTTAGGATCTAGGAGGTGTCTGATACCATGTAGAAGGAGATGCAATGCTCGATGTATTGATCGGATGCATATGGCGGTACATATATAGGCCACGTCCTCGACTATACAAGGAAGGAGGCGGACCCAAAAGTAAATACAATGATATGTATCGCTATACAATAACTACAAAGGATACACATCCGGATATACAAGATATGTATCTCAACAGAAGAGATGGCTCTGATACCATATAAGCCGTACTAGGTAAATTAGGAATTGGCTCATGCACACAATGCGGTGCTGGCCTCCTCTATTTATATCACAGAAGGATTACAGTACAAGGCAAATCTGATCCTATAATTACGGTGATCAGATTTGATTCAGTTTGCCACATACAAAAGGATCCTAATTGATTACAGGAGGTACATACGGAGTATATCTTAACACTTCATAAGTGTATGCACGTATTTGTGGTAGTCTGCATTTGTACCGTGTTTTCGTAAAAAAATAGGTAATTCTTTCCTTAAAATTTGCACGAGTATGTATCCGGATAATATATTTTTCTGAAACTCTAGGATACCATTTGAGATTGTTTGAAAATCAGGTCCACTAGAGCCGTGTTTTCCACAGCATCGCGAGGCGCGAGCACCAGGAGAAAAGAGAAGAGAAAGTGATGACGTGATGGCAGCTCCGGTGGCTTCCCTACCCTCATTCCCGCCGCGGAGCCACGCGTTCCCCTTCGGCCGGAGCGTGCCGGGCGCACGGCGGCAGCGAGGGGGATGCGGGGAGGATACTGGATCCGCTCGCCACGCCCTTCCATATCCTCGGCCTCGACGCCTCGGCCGCCTGCTCCGCCGCGCAGCTCAAGGCTGCCTCCGGCGCCCGGGTAGTGCATCGCTCCCTTGTCCTGCAACATGTTACAGCACATTTTAATGGTGCCTCTGCGGTGTTTGCAAGCCACAACAAATCACCGTCTCTGCAAAAAAAATAAAATGTTTTCTTAAATCCTAGAACTGAATATTTGCTATACTGTTTTATACAGACAATGTACTGTTGAACTCAACTCTAGGCATTGTATATTTGGAAAACCCCCAGGCAACGCATCACTTGATATGTCGTGCTCCATCACCCCAGCTTTATTCTCCAGTGAGTTAAGACTGCGAGTTCTTGTTACAGGTAAAGGAATTCCATCCTGATGTTTGCAAGGACACAGAGAATGCAGATTTAGTAATGAGACGAGTACTCGAGGCCTAGGCCTATGAGGTAACTGTGCTCAGATGCTCGTAAGATGCCTGCATTCCATGGAAGTTAATTTGACTGCTGCCATAACAATTACATTTATAGTAATAATCAAATTGAACCAACCGAGCTAATTTGGTCTTAAGGCTCCCTGAAAATGCCACTTCTGAATTTGGTGGTGTGCACTGTTTGTTTATAATCCTTAGTTTGTGTTCTTGCAATTCAAATGTTCCTATACATGTTTATATATGGCTCTGATGTACTTTGTAAACAATGCCACATAGTACGTATTATATTTTTCTAAAAAAAGATTTTATCCTTGAAAGAACTCAATGATGTAGAGGAGGGGCATATAGGTACAAACAAAACAAGAATATATGGAGAGGTGCATGTATTCAGCTCTTTTCGTTCCATTATTTTAAACCTTCTGCATCTGAAATCAAAGTCATGTTGAATCATGTTGCTAGCAAATAACTGCATTATCCTTTTTGGTAATTATTGCTCTTTACAAACCGCAATTAGTTACGCTGCTCATTTGACACAGATATTATCCGGTAACCAAGGAATGATGGTCGAAAGGTAGCAAATACTTCCATCTGCTTGTACTTCACATAAGAGTGAATTACTGTTTGGACCAGTTATTGTGCACCAGTTGCAGTTTGCGCCATGTATATTCAAATCATGCTTACATCATTCACCAATCACCCTAAGTGGAAAACTGGCTTGTTCAGTAAGGATTTATGGGGGTCAGTAAGCGCAAGCTGAGAAGTGCTCCCAATTGAATTTGTGAGGGCCAGTAAGCAGGTGATGCCAGCGTTATCCCAGCCAATAGGCTTGTGTCACCGCCATCAAAGAATTCAGTAAACCAATGTAGAGATTGTTGTTGCCTGATCATGCTTGTTGACCTTAGTGGCATTTGACATGTGAGGCCGGCTAACTAGAGTCAGGGGCGGAGACGGGGGGGGGGGGGCGAGCAGGGGTCAGAGACCCCCCCCCCCCCAACCGATCGCCCCCTCAATGAAATACCACAGGTCCAGTTCTATGTATGTGTACGTATATGCGCTAATGGTCGTAGATAAGCAGCTAATCAGATGCGGTGAGCAACCTAAACAAACAAAAAAGTACTAGTTAAGCCCAAACTTACGAAACTATGCACGCAAGGAAGCCCAGCAAACAACCGGAACAGCCCATCTACCTAAGTATCTATGTACCATCGATCCTGGATGGACGCCCGGTCGTTGCCTCGTGATCTAGTGTCTCCTCTCGCCACTTGATCAGATCGATCTATCTCGCTAACTCTGTCTACCAGGACGCCTGCCGGCGGCGGCAAGTGCATCGACCTTGGATTTGATTAGCAGCTTGTCCATGCAGCCGAGGACGGGCAAACGCGGTGGCTGCTGCTGATCTTCGTCGCTCGCTTGCCGTAAGCCCAACAGGTCACAAGTCGAGCTACGTCCGTACGGTATTGGTAATCTGATCTCATTCCCATTTTGCTTCAGTTTTGCTATTCGTTAGTTCAAGAAGTAGAAAGAACATGATTTCTTACAAAAAATTGACTCGGTACCAACATGCCGTAGTGCTGAATATTTCAATCGAATCATTGGTGAATGGTGATATATACTAGGGCTATAATTGAAGTTTTGAAAAAATAGGCGAAAGTATATCAGTTCAACTAACAATTTTAATGTTTGAGATCATTTATATTCATATAATGTATTTTTATTGCCCTATTGCCAAACATGTGTCAATAACATTTTTTTATGGTCAAGTGTCAATAACTTGATATGCTATTTTGGTTTATACTTGATGTCTTGACATACTATACTACATATGTAATCATCATTACTCGCCCCCCCTATGCCCAAATCCTGGCTCCGCCCCTGACTAGAGTAGCCAGTATTCATTTGAACCAATCCCATCTGGTCGAAAGTGAAAAATTATACTTGCCCACTGGTGTTAAGTCATGATTTCAACATTTTTTTTTGAATAACAACAGGAGAACTGTTATATTCATCGCAGTAGAGGAGAAGGTCAAGATGACCGGTCGACCCAGTTTATAAGGAAAACCGGGCCCAAAAACCGTACAAATCGACCCTGTTTGAGGAAAAAAGGGCCAAAAACCGCACAAACAACAGGGCCTCGTCGCCCACACGACACATCCGTGCCTGGAGCCGCCGCTCCAGCTTCCCCTTCTCAGTCATGAGCCGCAACGCCGCACGGACTACACAAGACGACCATCGGCAGACCACGAACATCGCGCCAAAAGATCCGGGGCCGCCGCCCCGACGTGCCAGCCAGACCGACCTTCCGATCGCGTTGACCGAGCCGACGGACTCGCTACCCACGTAGCACAAGCACGCCACCCTTGCCTTGCCAGACCACAACCACACCCCATATGTCTGTAGCTGCAAGGCCATTCGAGGCCGCCACCTGGACGCACCATCCACCGTCCGGAGCCGCTGCCCCGACGTCCACCATCTTCGGCCGCAAGGCAACCATGCCTAGTTGACGCAAACCTGCCACACCACAAGTGTCGAGGCCTCCAAAGGCGGCGCCTTCAAGAAGGTAGCGGCAAAGATGTCGCCGTCGCCCGCTCCCGGGGAGCTGAGGTTTTCACCCGGAGAACACCTGACACCCGCGACGACAAGAGATGTAGCTCACGAAGACGCCTTCAAGAAGGAGAACGGCACCCACGGGTACCGCCGTCATCGGCACCTACTCAGAATAGGTGCAAGGCTTTCGCCTGGCATGCCATCTCCGCCATCGAGTCCCGCTTGGAGCTCGGGTAGAAGGAGCAGCCAACAGGGCATGGGACCTTGCCGCCGACCACCAGACGCCCACACCCAACGCAGCAGCCAAAAATAGCACCTCACTCCGCATCCAACAACTGCCGGAGCACCAGATCGGGACGGGAGCCGTCAAAGATCCAGGCCCCAGCCGCCGCGCCGTCGAGGAACTGCGCCATGAGCCCGCAGATGCCCAGATCGGCCCAGCCCACAGCGACCCCGACGCCTGGCCGCCAGCGCGTTTGCGCGTCTACGTGCAGGACCAGAGCGCGCACAACCACCGCTGGCCGCATCGGCCGCATCCGCCGCATCCCCAGGCCGCTCCCCCGGCGCCCGATCTGATGCCGCCCGCCCGCCAAGACGCTCGCTTGAGCGCCACCGGCCTCAACCGCACCAGCGCTCGCTTGAGCGCGGCCGTCCATGGCGCAGCAGCGGAAGCTCCACGCCGTCCTGCGCCAAAGCTAGGCGCCAGCCCTCGCCTCCGGTCGACGAAGATGCCCCGCGCAGCCTGCCTCTGGAGCTGGGAAGGGAGATCCCGCCGCCGCCCATGCCGCACGGGCTTTGCCCGGCGACGCTTGCCGGCGGCGGCGGGGGAGGAGGGTTGAGGCGGAGCTGCTCCCGACGGCTAGGGTTAGCGCCCAGGTCGCCCGCGGGGAGCGACCGAAGCGCAGCTCAAGTGTGGCTCTTTCTTTCTGAGCAATGTCCTGATTTCAACATACATGGTGCAACTGTAACTGGTGATACAATGCTTAGTCCAAGCTGCAATGTGCTCTTTAACATATAATTCAATGCTGATTGGAATATGCCTTTTTATGTATCGTACTATTGAAGATAAGCATGTAACATTTGGTTCCGTCCATATGAACTTCAGTGCTACAAGTCATATCAGCTGTTCGCCTGTTTGTCTTGGCAATCTTGAGTTTGTTAGTGCACAGTGAATAAAAGTCCAGCGATGGATCCTGGGAATATTATATATGAAAACTATCTTTGTAGTGAAATTCTGAAACATGTATATGTAAAATGATGATTGGTCAAAATAAGAGTAGGATAATGATACAGTTGTAATAGGATGGCCTGATAATTGTTTTTGAGAAAAGGAAAGGGACAACACACAGGTTAGGTGCTTTGTAGATGGCACAGAATGAAAGGCTGATTACCAAAGTCATGGTTTGCACTAGATATGTCCCCATCAATGTTCCTACATTATACTATGCACGTTTGTTGTATGTTCTGGAAAATTGCTGTGTCCATTACTGTACAATGTAAAAAATGTGTGGGTTAGTATATGTTGATGAGGTTTAAGGTACATCGATCACTAAATCAACTCAATATGATCTGGCTGTGTTTTGTGGACTTAGCTGGCAGCTCATCTCTTAATCCTAGCTCCAAAGTCCAAAAGAAATGAGACCTTTACATTCTCTCTACACGCTAAAATTTTAGTATCCATCATTCACTACAGGAAAACGGTACGGTGCCGACGGTTATTGCCGTCGGCGTATCAACTAAAACCGTCGGCGTAGGTCTATGCCGACGGTTACCGTCGGCGCGTCTTCGTCGGCATCGCTGCTCGCCGGCATAGCTGAAAAACCGTCGGCGTATCTTCACCGTCGGCATAGCTCGACACACCGACGGTGTTTCCTGGCCGTCGGTATCGCTTGACCGTCGGCGCGCCACCACTAACGGAGAGGAGGTAACGGCGGGGAGGAGCTACGCCGACGGTTTAACCGTCGGCATAGGTGCAACGTGGCGTCTTCTGGCAGCCGGCTGGAGGCATCGATGGAGGTCCTATACCGACGGTGTAACCGTCGGCATAGGCGAGCGACGTGGCCGCTTCTGGTAGCCCGCGACGTGGCTGCTGCTGGAGCATCCGTCCGAACCAGCTACAGGATGTATGCCGACGGTTAAACCGTCGGCGTAGATCCACGTGTCAATTTCTGGTGCGCCGCAACCACCAAATACCGTCCCTATGCCGACGGTTAAACCGTCGGCATAGGTGCCACAGTTTTCCACTTTTTGGGTTTTCTGCTATGCTTGCAGTTTTAAATTCACAATATTGCATACAAATATCAATATATATGTCACATAACTCAAACATGTCATAGATACATAACTCCAACATCCATCCATACATATGTCAAACATGTCATCCATACATAACTTAAACATCCACATGTAACATAGATCTAACATCCTGGACCACGGGTCATAGACAACATGCCATGAACTAAGCAACATCCATACATAATCAAGAGACAGTATGAACCGATCATCTTGGATCACCGTCGAGAGCATCATCACTACAAAATGGAAGACAACATCAATTAAGCATGGATATTTGTGCAAAGTAAAAATATGTGAATGAAGAAATGATCAAAGTCATCCGTGGATAGTTTGGTAGGGAACTCACCAGCTGCGGCGAGTGTTGGCGGGACTCACGGCTCTCGCGACGGGGTGAGACGCCGGCGGAGTGACCAGGACTCGGACCACCAAAGTGAAGCGGAGTCCTCTCGGCGGGCGACGCGCCTGGCGAGGAGGCAGACAGCACGACCAAAGGGATTGTTCGAGTGAGTCGAGGATCCCTACATAGCACGAGCAAAATATGGCTAAGTGTAAATATCAATGTGCAAGGCAACGGTAAGTAGTAGCTTAGTAGTATGGCAAAGCACTTACCGGAGTCCCGCCGTGGAACTGTGCAAGGAATTCCGCCTTCGTGGGCATCTTTGGCAACGGTGGTACCACTGGAGGTTCCACATACAGTGGCGGCGGAGCACCAGCTGTCCGAACCGCAAAAAGCGCCTGCAAGGTAGTTTAAATGTCAGGTGTGGAGAAAGTTAGAAAATAGTACAAGTGGCTACGATGGGTAACATTTAACCTTAGTTTGTTCTTTCATGTGTTCTCTTTAGGCAGAATTCGCCACTTCGTATTCATGCATCTTATGTTGAAACTCTTCCTGAAGCTGCTCATAGGCTTCCGTCATGCGGGCCTACAATTTGACATAATGAGCTCCGCCAACATGGAGATGCATGAAATGGAAGTCGAAATGAGGACAAAAATGAGAGAAAGCTTACATCGTCAGAAGTCTGGGTCGAACGCCGTGGACGAGGTGGCATACACACACCGGAGCTCGAGGTCATGTTCCGGACTCGTGGAAGAGAGATGGTAGGCTTGTGCACCTCATTAAGAATGCTGATCCGGCCATGTGGCTTGCCGTGACTCGAGATCATCACCGCCATCTCGTCGAGTGGCTGCGAAAGTGGGTCGAATCCTCCCCATGCAATGACTTGAACGCCTTCTTGTAACTATCCATGTAATCGTCGGTCTTGCCATAGTACACGACCTTGCCTTCCACAAGCTCCTTCTTCTTATGAGCCGCCTCGCCAAACTTGGATACGAGGAATCTCCCCGCCCTCCATTAGCGGCCACCTGAAGTGCAGAAAACACATGTTATGTAGAAAAGAAGGAACATGAAGACAAATAGAAGTAGGGTTGTTCCATATATATACCATGTCCTTCTCGTAGAGAGGGAAGGGTTTGTTGCCTTGATTGTGTGTTCCCCCACTGCCACGATTGGCCTTGTTTTGGATGCTCCTGGCCTTGAACTCCTCATCATCAGTCCAATAGCGTACCAGCGCACACCAACCATCCTTCTTATTCACGCACCATGTTGGACAAATCTAATAAATGAACACATGTCAATTCAATAAATATAATGCAATATGTGATGAACATAGGACAACAAGGAGAAGTTACTTACACTCTGCCAACCAGCGTCATCCTCGATAGTAAGATTCTCTGCAATCACTCTATCCTTGTTTCTCCTCTTCCCTTTTTCAGCGAAGTAGTGTGTGATGGCCAGCTTGCGAACATGGTATAAGGCATCCCTAAGATTCTTCTTGGCCATCTTCTCCAAGACTGCGGTAGCCTCCTGATGATCCATGCCGGAGGACAATTTGTAGAACTCCTACAATCATGCACAAGACAACAATGGTGAGACTCGTGGGTTAGCACAAAATCTGAAGTGCACAAAATCTTGACTTGTGTGCTTTGAAAAAGAATTCTTACCCAAAAAGTCCTGAGCACAACTTGGGCACAGGTGGGCGCAGCTCGTCTCCCATCCTCAGTGGTGGTGGTCATGACCCCGCAAGGTGCGGCATGATAGTCATCCCATTTGAGGGCTAACTTCTTGGGAGCATCGGGACCATCAGAGACAGCGCGGTACAGGCCTGGCCAATACTTCTTCAGGAGAACGGTGACAATGCCACTTGGTTTGCGGCCCATGCCCGTAGTAAGAAGTCCAAGAGAACTGCACATGAATCAGCAAATTAGTATTATCTAATATGTCCAACAATCCAAGAGTATACTAACAAGTCCAAGAGCCACTTACTCAGGCTTCTCCAGATACACAACCCATTTTCCCTCTTCAGTTTTTGGTAAATCTGGTAGAGTAGCTGATCCACGGGTCCAAAGAGCATTCCCGGGCACGTCCTGGCCCTCCTCGCCCTCCTCGCCGCGCGCGCCCTCCTCATACCCCTGCAAATTAAAATTACAATCAGAATTATAATGGTAATTAAAATGTGTGTGAATGAAAGGAATTCGGGTAAAAAGGGAGAAATGAACTTACGTCCTCCTCGCCCTCCATGCTTCGACCGGCGTCCAAGTCCTCGTCACCCTCCACGCTCCGACCGGCGTCCAAGTCCTCATCACCCTCCACGCTCCGCTCGGCGTCCAAGTCCTCGTCAACCTCCTCCTCCTCTGAAGGTGTGGTGCCACTAGCGGAGGGTATCTAAGCATAGTACCAATTAGTAGGCACAATAACAATAATCAGGAATAATAGCAACTAATAAGCATGATAGCAATTATCACCTCACTAGCGGAGCGCGGCGAAGACACCCGTCGTCGTGTGCGTGTAGTCTCCTCGGTGGCTACTACAAGCTCCTGAACGTGTCTAGTACGAGATCGTCCTCGTCCTCGACCTCGTGCCAGCCCTGTGGCACTCCCTCCTCGTCCTCGTGGCACCTGAACCCCGCGCTCTCCTGCTTCCTCATCAAGGAAGCGACCAGGAGGTCTTCTATTTCGAGGACGGCTTACTCTTGGCTTCTCTTGTCCATACACATGACTAATTGTGGATCTACCACCCGTCATTGTACAATCACCTGCATTGAGAACAAGTAAACAATTAGTAATGAGCATAGTAGCACATAATAAGCATGGTAGGAAAAAATGAGCATGGTAGCAAATAATTAGCATGGTGGCAATAAATAAGCATGGTATCATCAAATAATAAGCATGGTGGCAATAAATAAGCAAGCTAGGAAATAATAAGCATGGTACCAAATAATATGCATGGTAGGAAATAATAAGCATGGTGGCAATAAATACGCATGGTGGCAATATACTAGAAAGACGTAAAGACCCTCACCACGAATCATCACTCCTATTCATTATCGCTATCAGTATCATGTGAGTAGTAAGGTTGGCCCTCGAACGGTGGAGGCTCATCATCATCGCTGTCACCTTCTTCGAGAAACTTGGAGAGCATCTCTATGTCCTTTATATTCACAACAGTATCACCCTGAATTTTTGCATCGTCCTCGAGCTCCTCAAGATCAACCATCTCTACATCAAAATCCCCGCCGTCCTCTTCCTCTTGGTAGAAATCTCCCTCGTATGTGATGGGGTTTATGTTGTTGTAATCATCCTCGTTGGGCATGGGTAGTTTACCATGAGGCGACACCTTGAACACAACTTCCCAGCCCTTTAGTTCCTCGTTCTGGCATGGGTAGGGAAGATAATAAACTTGCGTCGCCTGGTTAGCCACTACAAAGACATCGGACCCCCGGTAGGTGGTGGAAGGCATAACTTCAACTAAACCAATGGAAGGGTTGGTCCTAAGTCCATTTTCTGGGTCGAACCAATGACATCTGAACATAACAAGAGTGAGATTATGGATCCCTTTATCGAATGTCACCTCATATACGTCTTGCAGCCTCCCATAGTACTCGGTACTATCTTGACCTCCGGTAAACACTCCAGTATTTACTGTTTTTGCATTAGGCCGACTGTTCTGGTGCCTCTCTGTATGGAAGCGAAACCCATTGACATCATACTTGTCATACCTAACCACCTTACTGTTGAAACCCTGGGAAACCCATCTCAATTCATCCGCCATAGATGTATGGGGATCAGCTCCCTACAAGTTCATTCGAAATTGTTGGGTGCATCAGTTCAATGTAACAGAAACTACAAATTGTTATGTATGAAGGATAAGTTAGAAATTACTTTTTCCATGAACCAAGCCACAAAATTTTTCCTTCCGGGGGCACCCTTAATTAGAAGAGTAGTACGCTCATCCGGGGTAGGAGGACGCCTTTCCAACCACTCTTCCTCCACGAATTGACTAGAAGAGGAAAAAAAACATATTACACCACAACTGAGTTTCTAGTAGCAAAGAAACAACAGAGTTTCACCATTTTTACCTCATGAACGTATCATGTACTTCCTTAATGTTCGACAACACATAGAACATGATGTCCTCCCACTCTTGCATTGTCAACCTATAACTCTGTTTACCACCAGACTTCCCACCTTGCCCTTGGAATAGGAGGAGCTTGGGTGTGTACTTGGGCTCGTCGGTATTGTACCGAGAGACCTTATTATGAAGAGTGGGGATATCGTCGGCATAGTACGTTGTCGTGAGGTCTGACACCTCCTCGATGATATATGCCTCGACTATGCATCCTTCAATTTTATTTTTATTTCCACATTTCAACCGGATATGCTTAAATTCTCTCTCAATAGAAAACTGCCAACGAAACTGCACCGGTCCCCCCAAGATTACCTCGTAAGCTAGATGCAAAATGAGATGAACCATTGGAGTAAAGAAGCCCGGTGGAAAGATAATCTCTAACTTGCATAGCAGCTCCGGCACTTTCTCACATAGTTTCTTCATCATGTCCTCACATATTTCTTTAGCACAGAGCGTGCGGAAGAAATGGCTCAACTCTGCAAGCGGTCGCCAGACACGGTCGCGGGAGATAGCCTCGAAGCATGACCGGCATTAGCCTCTCAATCCATATGTGATAGTCATGACTCTTGAGCCCGGTGACTTTGCCAGTCGAAAGATTGACTCCGTTACTGATATTCGATGCATAACCATCTGGGAACCTCACGATATGTTTCAGCCAACTGAATGCCTCCTTCTTTTGGGCACCGTCAAGGCAGAAGTCAGCCTTTGGCTTCACCCAATTTTTTCGATTATGCTGGGGAGGCTTCATGTTTAGTTTTTTTCTATCACAAAGCATCTCTTGATCGACTCTAGCCTTGACATTATCCTTTGTCTTCTCGGGGATGTTCAGGACTGTGTTAAAGACCGACTCTCCAACATTCTTTTCCGTGTGCATCACATCGATGTTATGGGGAAGTTTGAGGTCCTTGTAATAGGGGAGCTGCGTTAAGCCCGCAACGTGAGTCCAGTTGTGTGTCTCGCCATATCCCACAAAACCTCCTGTGGGGCTAGCCTTTAGAGCATGTAGCTCTCTAACAACAGTTGCACCATCGAACATTGGTACGGTGTTCACTTCGGTGACGACTGTGTCCTTCGTGAAGTTCTTTTTGTCTTCTCTAAATCGATGCCCTGCTTCGAGAAACTGTCGATGCTTGTCAAATGCTGAATATTTGCCGCCCTTCTTCAGCCATATGAACTTAAGGGCATGCCTGCACACTGGGCATGGCATCTTCCCAGCTGTACAATGTCCGCAGAATAGAGCGTACCCGGGTAGGTCATGCATGGAATACTGGAACCAAACTTTCATGAGGAAGTTTTTCTTTGATGCTCGGTCGTATGTCCACGTCCCGTTCTCCCAAGAATGGTGCAAATCATCGATAAGCGGCTGCATGTACACACTCAAATTCTTCCCCGGGTAATCAGGCCCTGGAATGACCAGCGTCAGGAATATGTTCTTGCGTTGCATTAGAACACCGGGAGGGAGATTGAGCGGAATAACAAACACGGGCCAGCAACTGTACGATCTAGCCGACATACCAAATGGATTGAACCCATCGGTTGCTATCGCAATTCTGACATTCCGAGCATCTTTTGCTTGATTAGGGTATGTCTTTGTCAAAATGCTTCCATGCTTGACCATCGGGCTGGATGTTTCATCTTCTTCTTTTTATCCGCATCAGGGTATCTAATCCCATGCTTGTGCCATGTCATCTGTCTGGCAGACTCCTCGCTCATGTAAAGGCGCTGGAGTCTTTTTATGAATGGGAGATACCGAAGAATCGATGCGGCCTTCTTCGTTTGCGTCACCTGACCATGGGCATCCGTGACCTCAAGATACCTAGAGGCCTTGCACAAGGGGCAGTGAGTGAGTTCTGCATACTCCTTCCGAAACAAAATGCAACCCTTCGGACAACAATGTATCTTCTCATAATCCATGCATAGCGCTTTCATGATTTTCTTCGCATCATACATGCTACGGGGCAGACAATGTCCTTTAGGAAGCATGTTACCAGCATCTTTCAACGTATCTTCAAAGCAAGATCGGGTCATGCCGTGTTTGGCCTTAGTGGCTAGTTTTTGCGAGATGGCATCCAACTGGGAGATTTCTGCACCCGGGTAAAGAGGTTTCTTCGCCGAGGCCATCATATCAAGGAAAGCCTTCGCGGTTGCCTCTGGTTCATCCGGTTCATCCGGTTCATCCGGTTCCGCTGGGTCATCCTCTGGAGGCGGCGAATGTGCATGTTGTGCATAATGTAGATCATCAAGCATGTTTCTAATGCCATCATCCGCATTGCCATCAATGCGTTGTCGCATCACCTGCCATCTTTCACGGTCACGCTCAGCAAAGTTGATCGGCATAGTGAAGTCAGGCATATACCCATGCCTCCAAAGGTGTTTCGTCATTTCAATCTTGCCATGACGTTTACGCTGCTTGCACCGAGCACAAGGGCAAAGTGGACGGACTGTATGTGAACCACGATGTGCATCCTTCAAATAATCTTCGGTTTTCCATTCCCACTCACTTGTTCTTTCAGTCGCACTCATACGACCACTTGTACATCCACTCATTATCAGCCATTCTCTGTTTTATTTGGACGGAAACAACAAATATATCTTATCATATCCAATAATAGCATGAAATTAAATGCATTATATTTTTTACTTTTTTACCAGCGAAGAACACATGCATCAACCTACAACTCTACTAGGTGGGCTCCTAGCAGCCGCCGGATCCGTAGATTGAGTACGTTCTCCATGCTCTACCCCGGTCCGAGTCAGAATTTCGGCAGCACCTCCCCGCTGCTCTCCCGATACACGTCTCGGCAAAAATCCAAGAGGATGTGCATCCGGAGAACAACGGGGAGGCGCTGCCGAAATCCTAACTCATACCGGAGCAGAACATGGAAAACGTACCCAACTACGCATCCGCCGACTGTCCCGTAAATGCCGCAAGCGTTACGGTTGAAAATATGCCGACCACTAATGCATATTTATCCGCGTAACGCTTGTGGACGGGAAGTGACACCTAGGTTACGTGACTTGGAGTGGAAATTCAATCTAGCGACATAAAAAATTCGGAGTTTTGGTTGGAAATTTAGCTCACCCTCGGCGGTAGAGGAAGTACGCGAAGAGCGAAGTGTCGAGGTCGACGGTCGTAGTAGTCAAGCAGTGAGGATCCGGGTTGGTCACGTCGGGGCCTAGTTTATACAACAACAAATTCACATTATTAAAATCACATATCTATTTTCCATTTATATTTCTAAAGTATTTTGATATAAAATACATTGCCATCGGAGACACGGTTCCAAACTACACAGTTTGTAATTTAATAAAACTACACAGATCACATTGATGGGTTAAGTCTCTAGAGCTTCTTGTCTTTGTTGGTCCTTCATTGAAGACACAGTATCCACCAAGTAAGGTAGTGCCGCTGCTACTACTGCTGTGTACGATTTTACTTCTCGGTATCTTACTTTGTTTCCGTCGACTGACAACAATGCATAACTAATTCCTTTCGGTCTCTTAGTAACTAGGTGAGAGCAAGCAAGAAATATTTAAGTCATCTCCAGAGGCTGGAGCAGATCGATCGATGGGTTAGATTTCTGCAGCTTCTTGTCTTCGCCGGTCCTTACTGAAATATTATTCATCATGCCTCGAACCTACGCATGCTATTCTCAGAATCTACACTCGGTACATTCCTCAGTATAAAATTTGATCCACATCTTAAAATTTCCAATACGTACTAGCTAGCCTATCTGCAGTAACGAACAATACCACTCCAAATTGGGCATATACGTGGTTCATGTTGAAACAGAACGGAGCCTTACCGGCGGGCAAGCAGCAGCCATGGCGGAGGCAGGGACGGGCGGCCGAGGCGGGGATGGGCGGCCGAGGCAGGAACGGGTGCCGAGGAGGGGACGGAGGGCCGACGCGGGGACGGAGCGCCGGCGACCTCTCCTCGTCTGCAGGCTCCGGAGGCGACGCGGCGCAGCAAACCCTAGCTAGAGGTGGCGGCGCGTTAGGGAGAGGAAGGGGCGCGGGGAGCCGGTGGTGGCGCGGGCAGCTGGCGGCGGCGCGGAGAGCAGTTGGCGGCGGCGCGGGGAGCAGCTGGCGGCGCGGGAGCAGAGGGTGGCGGCGCGGGCGCAGGGGCTTGGGAGTCGCGGGCGTGGGTCTGCAGCTTAATTTGGGAGCTCAGGTCCGGTCCGGTGCGGGCCGATTTGACCCAACCCTATCCAAGGTATGCCGACGGTTAAACCGTCGGCATAGCTCTATTTTTTTTTCTCCGTACAATATAGTGCATATATTTTAAAGGTAATTTTAAGTGCAATATACTAAAATATATTATTATAGGTACACATAAATATATTTCGACGAAACCGTAACTTTGTTGACCGTGCGGTCTACCGCTTTGACCAACCTCCGCCGGCGGTCCCCCGGTAGACTTTTCTCGAGCATAAAATAACGGGTGGCACACATGAAATGACGCGATGCCACTCAGGATGTAAACGGCAGCGGCGTCTGACGGATCCACATACGCCGCCGCGGAAAAACATGTATATGGCTGTTGCGGCAAGCCACATCAGTTAAGTGGCTAAAGTGGCAGAGCCGCATAGTCCGCTGGAGCTAGCGGCGCAACTCGCAACGCGCTGCCTACACGTAGCTGAACTCCCGGCAAGGCAGGGGGACGACGGCGAAGCTCCCACCTCCGTCTCCGGCGGGAAGCGGAGAACTCGCCTCCACTCAGACGGCCATGGCCACCGCCACCGCCTCAAACCTCACTCTCCTCCTCCCATCGACACTCCACTCCATGTAATACTAAGATGCGCACCATGTAGCTGCTTCACAAAAAAGGCCTTCGCCGTGGCATCGGATGCGCAGAACCTTGCTTCCATCCAAGGCCCACGCACGTTCAAATGGCATCGTCGACAAACTATGTGGTGCAACGGGCCGTTTCCTACTCATTTCCCCTAAAAGCCATAGAACTCCGGACGTGATAGCCACTGTTCGTGAAGGGTTTTTCAAGATAATTGCCGTATCCCGATTCCGTCTTTTGCGGTGGTTACTAGGACACATAAAATGACGCCACGCGGCTCCGCGTGATTTTGTGGCTTCGATTACTTTGCCAAGCTGTGCAAAACGGGGCCGCCGGGACATGCGGTATGGCCGTACGGGCGCGCGGGTGCACCCGTCCGCCAAAGCGCTAAACGGAAAACATTTAGCACATAAAATGACGCGTCGTAGACCTAAAAACATTTTTCCCGGAATTTATTGAATGAAGGAAAGTGTGGCCCCGGTTCAAATCCGGTCGGTTTCCGACCGGATTCGGCGGGACGCCGCGAAAGCGGGAGGGATTCCCAGATGGGTACCACGCCCATATGGCATGTGATAGGTGGTGCGTAGGACGTATCCTACCACTGCGCGAAGGTCTCGCGCAATACTAAGATGCGCACCATGTAGCTGCTTCACAAAAAAAGGCCTTCTGGCACCCCGAAAATGGAAACACCATCGCCCGTGGGTCGGATTGGAAATCCGCGACCGGGGCCTTGCTTCCCATCCTAAGGCCCACGCACGTGCCAAATATGGCCTCGTTCCGACAAACTATGTGGTGCAACGGGCCGTTTCCTACTCATTTCCCCTAAAAGCCATAGAACTCCGGACGTGATAGCCCTGTTCGTGAAGGGTTTTTCAAGATAATTGCCGTATCCCGATTCCGTCTTTTGCAGTGGTTACTAGGACACATAAAATGACGCCACGCGGCTCCGCGTGATTTTGTGGCTTCGATTACTTTGCCAACTGTGCAAAACGGGGCCGCCGGGACATGCGGTATGGCCGTACCGGGCGCGCGGGTGCACCCGTCCGCCAAAGCGCTAAACGGAAAACATTTAGCACATAAAATGACGCGTCGTAGACCTAAAAACATTTTTCCCGGAATTTATTGAATGAAGGAAAGTGTGGCCCCGGTTCAAATCCGGTCGGTTTCCAGCGGATTCGGCGGGACGCCGCGAAAAGCGGGAGGGATTCCCAGATGGCTACCGCGCGCATATGGCATGTGATAGGTGGTGCGTAGGACGTATCCTACCACTGCGCGAAGGTCTCGCGCAATACTAAAATGCGCACCATGTAGCTGCTTCACAAAAAAAGGCCTTCTGGCACCCCGAAAATGGAAACACCATCGCCCGTGGGTCGGATTGGAAATCCGCGACCGGGGCCTTGCTTCCCATCCTAAGGCCCACGCACGTGCCAAATATGGCCTCGTTCCGACAAACTATGTGGTGCAACGGGCCGTTTCCTACTCATTTCCCCTAAAAGCCATAGAACTCCGGACGTGATAGCCCTGTTCGTGAAGGGTTTTTCAAGATAATTGCCGTATCCCAATTCCGTCTTTTGCAGTGGTTACTAGGACACATAAAATGACGCCACGCGGCTCCGCGTGATTTTGTGGCTTCGTTTACTTTGCCAACTGTGCAAAACGGGGCCGCCGGGACATGCGGTATGGCCGTACCGGGCGCGCGGGTGCACCCGTCCGCCAAAGCGCTAAACGGAAAACATTTAGCACATAAAATGACGCGTCGTAGACCTAAAAACATTTTTCCCGGAATTTATTGAATGAAGGAAAGTGTGGCCCCAGTTCAAATCCGGTCGGTTTCCGGCGGATTCGGCGGGACGCCGCAGAAGCGGGAGGGATTCCCGGATGGGTACCGCGCCCATATGGCATGTGATAGGTGGTGCGTAGGACGTATCCTACCACTGCGCGAAGGTCTCGCGCAATACTAAGATGCGCACCATGTAGTCTGCTTCACAAAAAAAAGGCCTTCGGCACCCCGAAAATGGAAACACCATCGCCGTGGGTCGGATTGGAAATCCGCGACCGGGGCCTTGCTTCCCATCCTAAGGCCCACGCACGTGCCAAATATGGCCTCGTTCCGACAAACTATGTGGTGCAACGGGCCGTTTCCTACTCATTTCCCCTAAAAGCCATAGAACTCCGGACGTGATAGCCCTGTTCGTGAAGGGTTTTTCAAGATAATTGCCGTATCCCGATTCCGTCTTTTGCAGTGGTTACTAGGACACATAAAATGACGCCACGCGGCTCCGCGTGATTTTGTGGCTTCGATTACTTTGCCAAGCTGTGCAAAACGGGGCCGCCGGGACATGCGGTATGGCCGTACGGGCGCGCGGGTGCACCCGTCCGCCAAAGCGCTAAACGGAAAACATTTAGCACATAAAATGACGCGTCGTAGACCTAAAACCATTTTTCCGGAATTTATTGAATGAAGGAAAGTGTGGCCCCGGTTCAAATCCGGTCGGTTTCCAGCGGATTCGGCGGGACGCCGCGAGAAGCGGGAGGGATTCCCGGATGGGTACCACGCCCATATGGCATGTGATAGGTGGTGCGTAGGACGTATCCTACCACTTGCGCGAAGGTCTCGCGCAATACTAAAATGCGCACCATGTAGCCGCTTCACAAAAAAAAGGCCATTCGGCACCCCGAAAATGGAAACACCATCGCCCGTGGGTCGGATTGGAAATCCGCGACCGGGGCCTTGCTTCCCATCCTAAGGCCCACGCACGTGCCAAATATGGCCTCGTTCCGACAAACTATGTGGTGCCACGGGCCGTTTCCTACTCATTTCCCCTAAAAGCCATAGAACTCCGGACGTGGTAGCCCTGTTTGTGAATGAGTTTTCAAGATAATTGTTGTATCCCTATTTCGTCTTTTGCAGTGGTAAGGACACATAAAATGACGCTACGCGGCTCCGCGCGATTTTTTTTTTTGACTTCGTTTACTTTGCCAACTGTGCAAAACGGGGCCGCCGGGACATGCGGTATGGCCGTACTGGGCGGGCGGGTGCACCCGTCCGCCAAAGCGCTAAACGGAAAACATTTAGAACATAAAATGACGCGTCGTAGACCTAAAACCATTTTTCCCGGAATTTATTGAGCGAAGGAAAGTGTCGCCCCGATTCAAATCCGGTCGGTTTCCGGCGGATTCGGCGGGACACCGCAGAAAGCGGGAGGGATTCCCGGATGGCTACCGCGCCCATATGGCATGTGATAGGTGGTGCGTAGGACGTATCCTACCACTGCGCGAAGGTCTCGCGCAATACTAAGATGCGCGCCATGTAGGCGCTTCACAAAAAAGGCCATCGGCACCCCGAAAATGGAAACACCATCGCCCGTGGGTCAGATTGGAAATCCGCGACCGGGGCCTTGCTTCCCATCCTAAGGCCCACGCACGTGCCAAATATGGCCTCGTTCCGACAAACTATGTGGTGTAACGGGCCGTTTCCTACTCATTTCCCCTAAAAGCCATAGAACTCCGGACGTGATAGCCCTGTTCGTGAAGGGTTTTTCAAGATAATTGCCGTATCCCGATTCCGTCTTTGCAGTGGTTACTAGGACACATAAAATGACGCCACGCGGCTCCGCGTGATTTTGTGGCTTCGTTTACTTTGCCAACTGTGCAAAACGGGGCCGCCGGGACATGCGGTATGGCCGTACCGGGCGCGTGGGTGCACCCATCCGCCAAAGCGCTAAACGGAAAACATTTAGCACATAAAATGACACATTTTAGACCTAAAAACATTTTTCCCCGAATTTATTGAGCGAGGGAAAGTGTGGCCCCAGTTCAAATCCGGTCAGGTTCCAGCGGATTCGGCGGGACACCGCAGAAAGCGGGAGGGATTCCCAGATGGCTACCGCGCGCATATGTTAGGGACAGATGCAAGTTTTCCACTTACATCACAGTTGTACACATATGTTAGGGACACATGAAAGTTTTCCAGCGATTTCGACGCTCCGGTGATCTACCCCTATAGCTTTCTCCGTGCAAGGGTTTACCAATGGACTTTTTTATTTGATTTGGTTTGTTTAGGACATATGCACATGGAAACCATATGTTGGGCATAATTTACCATAAAATAGGACCCGGATGAGTCGTAGCGAGGAGTTTCCACATACGGATCCTGAATTTTACCAAGTGCTGGCCCATGTGTGCCAAAATCTTCAACGTCGGGTACATGCAAGGTTAGACAAATCTTACATCACACTTGTACACATACGTTAGGGGCATATGCAGGTTTTCCAGCGATTCCGACGCTCCGGTGATATGTATCTTGGGAAACCCTAGGGCGGGGACCCCGCAGATCTACCCCTATAGCTTTCTCCGTGCGAGGGTTTACCAATGGACTTCTTTATTTGCTTTGGTTTGTTTAGGACATATGCACATGGAACCCATAGGTTGGGAATCATTTACCATAAAATAGGCTCCGTTTGAGCCGTAGCAGGAGTTTCCACATACAGATCCTGGATTTTACCAAGTGCTAGCCCATGTATGCGGAAATCATCAACGTCGGGTAGACGAAACCCTAATACAGGAGCCTCGCAGATCTACCCCTTTGACCGACCTACAATGATACTTGACCAAGTACTTTTCGATTACTTTGTGTTGTGTTAGGTCATAAGAATATGTAGTACCAATAATTAGGACATCCTACCTCAATATTCCCCCGGTAGACGAAACCCTAATCCAGGGAGCCACTGTAGATCAACCTCTTTGACCGGTCTCCAATGATATATAGTTGACCAAATGGCCTTTTGTAGGTACTAGGTCACATAAAATGATGTGTACTAGTTAAACCATATCCCTAGGTTAACTCTAGTGCTCAGGGTAAAACAACATATAAAGTAATCGTGCATGCAAACATTACTAAGTACATAGAAAATAAAACCAAGAATTTTTTTTCATTAAGTATCATGCATAATTAATAAGAAAAAACCAAACCCTTGGACTAGACAAAAGTATGCAAAATAAAAAAGCTGAGCCTATGCCGACGGTATAACCGTCGGCATATCTTGGAGTTGGTAGACTAGGACGGACCCTAACGGCAGTAGCTATGCCGACGGTTAAACCGTCGGCGTAGGCTACGGGACCAAACGGCGAGCCGACTGCAGACGCAGACGCGCGTGGAACCCCGACGGCGGAAGATGCGGCGACGGTGACCGTCAGCGTACCTGTAGCTATGCCGACGGTTAAGTGGTGCCGACGGTGACCCTCGGCATAGGTGGAGCTATGCCGACGGTGAAGATATGCCGACGGTGTTTCGATAGCCCTCGGCGTCCATGGACTACGCCGACGGCCCCGACCTTTGGCCGTCGGCATAGGTCCACACCGTCGGCACAGTGCCATTTTCCTGTAGTGATTAGGCCTAGAATTCTGGAATTTATTTTGGAATTCTATAGGTGAGCTGTTTGGTTGCCACAGAATTGGACCGTCATTTCATTTAGGAAATCCAGCAAAATGACACCATGGGTAAACACAATTCCAAGCTGAGACATGTCATTTGTGTTTCCCTATGGAAGCCATTTACAAATTCAATATTGAATTCTGCTGTCATTTGCAATTCCAGTGGCAACCAAACACGTGCCCTTTTCTAGAATTACAACGTAAATGAAATGAATACATGTATTCATTTCAAAATGCTACAAACGAAATGAAAGCCTAGCTTCCAAACGACTTCTAAGAAACATTGGTTTCTTCAGTTATGCCCAAGTTGGAAAATCCAACTTATGTATGTATTGCAATGCTGTGCAGGAACAATATTGACCCATTTGATGAACCTGAGTGCGAAGCTTACTGACATATTTGTCAATGAACTTCTATGCATTGGCACTGGTACTTGTCGCATCCATATTGTTTCTCAGTCTGTACCCAAATTTGTTCTATACTGCAGTTGGCTTGAAGGATGAAATTAGGTGCTAATTAAATACTAAGTGCTTCTATTGGCATGGAGAAACTAAATATTTACTGAATCACATTTATTCTCCTATTACTCTTAACTTCAAATGATTGATATCATGGTTTTTGGACCCGATTTTTCTTATAAAGGTCACTCACTTCTATCTAATCGGATGGCGGATGCAGCCACTTTTACCTCAAAACAAAGGATTAAAAATGAGACATTATCTATTGTCAAAAAAAAAAAAGAGACATTATCTAATCTTGAACTATGGATAGTAACTGCAATGCGATGCAACGTTACGTTCTGGGAGATTCATATGTCATGCTAGCAGAATTGTAGACACGAATATGGACAATATGACTTACATAAACAATTAACCTTCACACCTGATACGTTGATTTGTCAGCGAACAAAATTGAATGTTGAATTCTCCCATGACAATACGAGGTATCCATCCTCTCAATACTATGATCAGGTATGATCCGCAAATCAAATCAATGGCAAAAGCATTGTGCTGCAATAGATGACCAGAGATAAGATCTGTATGAAGACAATTAAATTGACAACTAACACAAATTAAGTAAAAGACTCAGACCAAAGCATGCAAACATTGTCTTGCGGGCAGATGCAGAACTGAAACAGGCAGACTTGGAAGCTTATCAATATTAGTATAGTAATGATATGTACTATTTGATACAAGGGGCACTTCGTTAATAGATGTAAGAAATGTATTCAGGACAGAAAGTACAAAGCACACATGTAGAAACCATATCTTTCCTTAATCTAATTGGCTAGCTATTGCTTGCTGCTCTGAGAAATGAAATGACTCTCTATCTGAAAATAAAATATATGCAACTAAATATTTCAGTATAACAAACTAATCTTCTGGCAAAAAAACAAATAATAGCACAGAAGTTTGTCCCTGCAAAAATAGCAAGCAATCATAATACATGACACAAGTATTTCGAAAATAATAGCAACTTTTGTAGTTCCAGGTTACACTGTTTTAGAATATGCTTTGATTACAGGGATCAAGATAAATAAACAGTGAGTTTGGATTAAAGATAGACACTAATACAGAATTACACAAGAAGAATAAAAACCAGTGAAGAAGAAAAAATTGCATGCATAAGATTGTCGTACCTACTTTGGGTCTTAGAGCATCTCCAGTCGCGTCCCCCAAACCGTCCCCCAAAACGCGCCGGATTGAGCGTTTGGGGGACATGTTTCGTTCGTGCCGCGTTTGGGGGACGTTGCTCCCCAGTCGCGTCCCCCAAACAAAATTTCAGAAATTTTAAACTTAAACGAGATTCGATTAGATTCGTCCAAACTTACATAGATTCGAACGAAATTTGACTAAATTTAAACTAAACCTAATCTAGAAGTACTTGCGGTGGCCGGAGGCGTCGTAGTTGGCCTTGAAGTACATCGCCCACCAGTCGTCGTTGTTGTTGGCCGCCCATGTCGGATCCGCCCGCTCCTCGGCGGTGAATTGAGCCCGCCGGGCCTTGATGCCGTCCCTCCATTGGTCCGTGCCCGGCTTCGGCGGCGGTGGGACGCCAATGCCGTCCACGGCCATCTTCCAACCGCCGCTGCTTGGCAGCCGTATGTCCGGCGGGACTGGATATCGGGCGTGGTACAACGCCCACGCCTCCACCACGGTTAGGCTGCCGCGGCCGAAGCCGTTCGCCGCGGCGATCTTGCGGGAGGACGAGGTCGGCATTTTTGGAACGGCGAGGAGAAAATCTGGGGTGGGGGGGAGGCGGCGGCGACAAGAAGGTTTGGGAGCGGTGAGAGATTGGGACGAACTGCACGGCGTCTTAATGTACAGCGGCGGCAGCGGGTGGTTGCATGCAATAACGCCGGCGCGGACGGCCACGCGGCCATGCACGACGAGACGCGTCCCTGCGTTGCCTCCGGGGACGCCATTAACGTCGCTTGACCAAAGGTAGGCGACGGGGTTTTAGCCTTCTGAGCCGCTGACGTGTCGGGCCCGCGTCGCTTCGCCTCGCTTTTCGTTGTGTCTGGCGTGCCCGGTGCGTCCCTTGTGGAACGGGCTCGGGGCGCCGGACACCGTATCGGGGCGCCGGACAAAATTTGGTTTTGGGGGACGTGGCTGGAACCGTTTTTTGGTCCGGCGCGCCCCTAATTGCTTTAGGGGGCGCGACTGGAGATGCTCTTATATACAGTTACGCACCTTTCAACTGCTGACCTGACATTGCCTATGCTAGTCTCACTCCTGGAAGCATGCTTACATATACGGCCTGGTATCATGGTATGCAAGTTAAAGTGGAGAATCGTCTCCATGAGATCCTTGATTGAGTGAAAGCATGATAAAAATGCACTTCTTACCATTGATGTTCCTAGATCATGTATGCATTTTAAAACGAGGAGTGATCCATCTCCGTGAGACCCTGAACGGAGTGACATATTACAACAAAGATCGAGCCAGCTGCTCATCAGAAGCACGCAGGCACAGCAACTACCTGAGACTCGGCCGGCACGAGTGGACAGACCCATGGAGACAATTTTGTCGACAGATTTGTCATAAACCATACGCGCACGATGCCATCGAGCATATAGCCGCGGTCCACAGAAACGTAGCCGGAGGTCCACGTAAAATGACACTGACAAGCTATCAACTTGTCAATGCCTATGGATTGTAGGCTAGGGTTTAGTTGGAAGTAGAGGGCAAGTAGATCTCGAGGGTTTCAGCCGAAAAGTACTCGACGATTATGAGAACTAGGGTTTGTAACAATGATTTGATGATCTCTTCGTCCCTCGACTCCCCCTTTATATAGGAGGCGGAGCCGAGGGTTTCGTTTTGTACAAGTTACAGAGTCCGGGACGGTTTCTAACTCATCCCGCCAGATTACAAATTACACTTCCTATTACAACTCTAACTTTTCTTAATATATCTTGGGCTCCCGAATCTTCTTATACTTCGGGTATTGGGCCTTCAGTAAACCCCGGGTACTATCTTCGGCAGGCCCATTTGGGATGCCTATGTCAGTAGCCCCCGAGATTTTGCTTGAATCGTAGAGTCAGGGAAAATCTCCACTGTTTATTTTTATTCGAGAGCTTTAACTTTTTTATATTTCTTCACATAAAATTCTATATTGTACAGGGATAATGGTAGTTGGGGCTAGTTCATCTGACGGATCAGGTACTAGTTAACTGCTCTAGTGGCAATCCGCAAAAACCTACTTCAAGATCACGTCCCTGGACATGATCTCGGGATACTGGTGTAAACTTCGACAGGTGCCGCTTAAGGTCTTACCATTCTGTCGAGTCCCAGTCAAATTTATCGAGTACCTAACGCGTCCGTTAGGATTTTTTTTCGTATCTGTTGATACGGATAAAAATAGCAGAGCGCAGTCTTTGGCGATGCCACGCCCAGCAGAACGGATCTGGGGTCTTACCTTCGCAAATTTGCGGCATTCAGAAATTGATCGCAACTTTGGCGTTCTGAGAATATATTGTCGAGTGCTTTTCCGGCTGTTGGAATGGCACATTTTATCGAGTCAAATATGACTTATATTGCTCTCCCGATGGGAGTATATGTAGAGTTAATTATAACTCGAAATATACTCTCTTGCTTTTCTATCTTTTCTTTTTTAATTTCATCGGGCACGCGAACAGCGTTCCCGATGGGAGTAGCCCCCGAGGCTACAGCCAAGAACTTGTGCTTGGTTGTAGGCTCAACATTTTAGTCCACCTTGTCGCTATATTGTCATTATTTCCCAATATGATCTTCTTTTCATCTCTCGGGTGCGCGAACAGCGCTCCCGATGGGAGTAGCCCCCGAGGCTACAGCCAAGGACTTGTGCTTGGTTGTAGGCTCCCGCAATTTCTATACTGCCATACTCGAAATTTTACTTTTGTCGAAGTAGCCCCCGAGCATTTGGGCAAAAACTTGTATTTGATCAAATGCTCCCGAAGTATTTAATAACTTCTCCTGTCGCCAATCTTCTTTTATTTTTCTTGTCGGCATGCTTCCCTTAATCAAATTTACTTCATCTCTGTTAATAGTCGTGATTTTTCTGCCTTGTGGGTCCATTGTTTCCACCACGTTGACACGTCGTGCAAGTGGGGGACACACGTCCTCCGCTTTTCCTGGCGCACGTACGGTAACGCCTATTCTATTCCATCTCAGTAAAAATACCTTTTTACCCTTTTATCTACAAGATCTTTTTTCATCACACGATTTCTTCATCCAACGGTGCATTGCTTCGCCCGATTCTTATATAAACCTTTCTTCAACCTCCATTCACTCCTTCGCTTGCGCCACACATCTGTTCCTCTTTGCAAAAACTTCCCCTGCGCCCAACTCTCTTTGATCGTCCGCACTCACGAACGTTGCTTTTCCAGTGCCGTTGATGCCACCGCGCACGCGACTCACTCGCCACAGCACTCCAGAGTCCAAGATGGCCGCTGAAGATCTTGAGTGGGAGAGATCTAAAATCTCCAACCAAGACGTCAACACGCCGAAGAGGCTTGGCCTGATGAAGAAAGAGGACGCCATCCGCTTTCCCAGCGAAGAAAGCTACCCAAACCCTCCAATGGAGTACCGGGTTAGTTTCGTTGATCACCTCATCCGCGGCCTTTCTGCCCCAATTCACAATTTCCTCCGCGGCCTTCTTTTTGTTTACGGGATTCAGCTGCACCAGTTGACCCCCAATTCCATCCTCCACATTTCCATTTTTATCACGCTGTGCGAATGCTTCCTTGGAATCCCTCCTAACTGGGCTCTGTGGAAACGCATTTTCTCGCCTCCGCCGCAATGGCTCCCACAACGCCACCTATAACATAGGCGGCGTTGTTATCTGTGTCCGAACTGACGTTGATTACTTCGACGTCAAATTTCCTGATTCTGTCCAAGGATGGCGCAAAAGGTGGCTCTACCTTCACGAAGAAAGTGCCAATTTCGTGGAACACAACATAGTCCCTTTCGACGGAAGTGCCAAAATTCAGCGCCGCCGCTCCTGGGATGCTGAAGCTTCCGAAGAAGAGAAAAAGGCGACAGAAGCACTTATGTCTCGTATTCATCAGCTTCAAAATACTCGAGGCAAAGAACTGTCTGGTGTTCAAATCACTGCCTACTTCCTTAGGATTAGAGTGCAGCCTCTTCAGGCTCGCAAAAATCCCCTTTGGACGTATTCTGGTGAAAACGACGCCAATAGACTCTCCAAGTGATCTTTCTGCAAAGGACTTGGAGAAGCTGATTCGAAGAATTTCCCGTTTGAACAAGAAGGATCCTATTCCCTCCTCTTGTCGCGTGGAACCATACAGCTCCGCCAATCCTCTCCCCGAGGTATTTTGTCTTCTCGAGTTTCTGTCTTGTTCCGAACTTTCCCTACATCTCATTGTATTGATATCTCTCTAATTTTTCTTTTGTCGCTATTTTCTTGCAGAACCATCCTACTATGGCTTCCCTTCCTCCTCTTCCTGAGGATGGAGAAGTCGAAGAACAGGCTATCGTTGCCAAAGACAACCAAGGTTCTTCTATTCCTGAAAGTGAAGTCGCAGGTTCTCACAAATCTGCGGCTTCCCATGAAAAAGAAGTTGAATCTGAAGCCAGCGAGTCGACGCAATCCCTTCCTCCTGCTGTTTCCCCAAGGAACAAAAGGAAAAGGAATGATGCCGAGGATTCTGGCACTTCTAAGGCTGAAAAAGTTGTTCCTTCTCATCCGAAGGCAGCTTATGATCCTTATATTGAATCCCTCGTCAGCTTGTAAGGCATCTTTTATTTCTCCCTATTTCTATACTCGAAATGTTTATCTTGTCTTGCTTTTTATGCTGCCGATTTTTGATCAACAGTGATGACGAGGAAGAAGTACCAACTGTTGACGTGGCTCCTCGGACAAGCACGTCACATACTGTACTTGCCTCAGACACGCTAGTTGAAGGAGAAGAAACCTCGCCTCGCTCAACGAAACGTCGTCACCACAACTCCGCCAAGCAAGCCCCCTTGCTCCTTCACCAAAAAGGACAAGGATTGAAACAATTCTTGAACCTGCCCCTCAATTGGGCAGCTCTTCGACCCTGCTCTTGGATGATGTAAGTTTGTCGATATCTGTATTTCCTCTATTTTGCTTTTTCACGCCTTCACTCTTTTTCATGCCGATGTTTCTCTTGCTGTGTTCTTCTTTGACAGCCCATGATCAAAGATCTTATCCGCATCGGATCCCAATTTATTGGGTACCGTGAGTATGCTAGCAGAACTGAAGGTAACAACTTTTATACTTGCCATTTTTTTCTGACTTTTTGCTCCTGTTGTTTGTCGCGATTTTTGATCTTTCTTCCCCCCTTTTTTTTTATATCTCGACAGAGAAACTTGCAGAGGCCAACAAACGTGCCGACGCACTTGCTCAAATACTGGAGCAAAGTGAGGCGGCTCGCAAGAAAGCCGAACTTGTTGCTAGCGAAGCTAAAGCCGAGGCTGATGAAGCCAAAGCAAAAGCTGCTAGTGTCGAGGAACTGCAGAAAAAACTTGAGGATGCTGAATCTGCTTTAACCGAGCATATAGCTGCACAAGCTGCTCGTGAACAAGGGATCCTCAAGCGCCTGAAATCACAAAGTCGACGCACTCACAGTAATACCATTGATCCCTTCTATTTTTATGAGAACCGCTGTTTCTTGTTGTTGACCAATGTTTTGTTTCCTGTGGCAGACCAAACAAACCAAGATTTTGATCTGGAGAATCCCGTCAATGACCCTCTCCTTGATGCACTTTCTTATCTGGAGCTTCATGGGTCCGAAATTCGTGAAGGCGTGGCAAATGCTAATGCAGGATTGTCGGCGCTGTTCCCCTACTTCTTCCCGAAGAAAGAGGAGCCCCCGACTTTCCTTACCCTTGCCAAGAGCTTCAATTCATCAGAAGACCTTGGACTGAAGATGCGTCAAGAAAACATGAAGATTGCTGTCGAAAGCACCGTTGCCCCGGTTGCCGACAGCCAACGGACCGTTGATTGGACGAAAGTTGGCGACACCGATCAAATAGAGCAATCGAGATGGAGGTCGCCGATTAAGGCAGCCAAGCCCAACACGAAGAAAATCTTGGCATATCTCGGGATCAAACCAGCTTCGACTCCTAGCTCATCAAGGCCGGAGGTCTAGTTGCATGCCTCTTTGTTTTTCTTTCTCTGTTTCTTTTGCTCTTGTCGCCAAAGTAGTTATTTGGCGACACGTACTTCATTAGCTCCACTGTAAGACCTTTGTAATTATTCCGAAAGATTAATGAAAACTCTACCTTTGCTTGTTGTTTGATGTTGTCTTGTTTTGTTAAATTTCAGTTGGTATTTGATAACTATACTCCATCTTTCGCTCCTTCCAATGTTTCGCCTTCTTCTTCTCACTCAAGGAGACCTCTTGCTGATGCTGCACCTGTCGAAGATTCCTTGCCGCGAGAATCGGATGAACTTCGGCAGCAACTTCAGTATGCGAAGAAGCAAACACTTGTGATGATGGAAAAATCTCGTAAGTCGTCTGAAGCCGAAAAAATTGCACTTCAGCAAGCTCGCGAGGCCGTGGCTGCTAAGGAAATCGCTGCTTCCGAGGCTGAAAAGGCGACTACTCGAGAAAATTTCATGCTCGAGTTAATGAATGAAGCCAGTGCGGATATGTCGGGTATGCTTGTTTCATCCTCCGATATCTTTCGTCTTCATGCTACGTCTCTTAAAGTTTTCTGCTCCGTTGTTTTAATAGGTTCCTTTACTGATGCTGCTGCCGAAGAAGAGAGGGTAAATACTAGGACGAACCTCCTTGTTAACCTTTCCCTTGACCATGGTTCTCTGTTTTGGGCTACCCCAGAGAAGACCCGCCAGATTGTCAGATTTCAGGATCGCACCTCTCAAACTCGCGACTTCCTTGACTTCTGTACCAAGACCCTGTCTATGGTTTATAACTCCATGTTTCCTCGGAACGTTCAACCAAAAACTCTTCCCGAGTTAATGGAGAAATTCAAGGATGCCCACAGGATCCATGATTTTGTCAGAGCCCAACTGATAGCTGGCGCCGATTTGCTCTTATCATGCTTCAGATCTGCCACTCAAATCTTGACCTGACCCAAGTTGTTGCGAAAGTTCATGAGAAGGTAAAGCGCCGAAGAGTTGGTGTCGACCGAATTAACACGAAGGTTTCGCCTATAGCCGAAGAAATGATTGAAGACCTTCTTCTGATGGATGCCGACTTTTTTGCAGATGGTCATTATGCTGATTTTCTTGGCGCTGCTCCTGAAGAAAACAGAATTACCCTTGATGACATATTGAATCATGATTAATTATTTTCCTTTGGTAGATAACTCTTTTTTGTGACCCATGATTGTGATTATATTGTGAAACAATCATCATATTTCTATATTTGTCTAGCCCCCGAGTGTTTCGGTGGCTATTTACTGTATTTGTATATTGCGAGGTTTTGAACCAAAGCATTTATTTAATATGTATTTATAGCGAATATCAGCCCCCGAGCTTCTTTATTGAGTACTATTTTGTATTTTTATTGACTCACGAGGTATTTTAATACCAAGGCAAGGCTTTTCTTTTTAGAGGAACTATATTGAAATTCGTCGGGTCAGAGACTTTGAGCATGTCGATAAAGAAAAGTTATATTGACACTATCTTTATTATATTGCAAGCACCGCGAGCCCGCCTCATTAAAAACCTTTCCCGGCCCCACTCGGTGCCCCGAAAAGGAAAAGAGTGCGTCCGAAAACTCGCGGGCGTTTCAGTACATTGAAGTTTTACAAGGACTATATTTCGACTCTAGGCGTAGAACCGCCCGAGTTGCGCCACGTTCCAGGGGTTTTGCTCCTCCACCCCTCGTCTTCTTGTCCTTTATCCCGTATGCTCCTCCTCCGATTACTTCCGTGACAATGTAGGGGCCTAGCCATGGTGACTCAAGTTTTTCATGACTTTTTTGCGTGAGCCGAAGAACTAGGTCTCCCACCTGAAAGGATCTTGGCCGCAAACGTCGATCGTGGTAATTCTTCAAGTCCCGTTGGTATTTGGTTACCCGAGACAAGTATTTCATCTCTAGCTTCATCAAGTGCATCGACGTCATCTTCTAGCGCTTTTCTCGACACCTCTTCATCATATTCTACGACTCGTGGAGAGTCATGCTCTATCTCGATTGGTAATACTGCTTCTGCTCCATGAACCAAGAAGAACGGAGTTTCCTGTGTTGCTGTGTTTGGTGTTGTTCGTATGCTCCATAATACACTGGGCAGCTCCTCTGGCCATGTGTGTCGAGCTTTCTCTAGTGGCGCTAATAAGCGTTTCTTAATGCCACTGCAGATGATTCCATTAGCTTTCTCGACTTGGCCGTTGGTCTGCGGGTGCGCAACTGACGCAAAGTGTAATTTGATACCCACTTCTTCGCAATAATCTTTAAACTCGTGGGATGTGAAGTTACTGCCATTGTCTGTGACAATGCTGTGGGGCACTCCAAATCTGAAGACCAGGCCTTTTATGAATTTTATCGCAGTATGCTCCGTCTGGTGAATTTATCGGCTTCGCTTCTATCCACTTTGTAAATTTGTCGACAGCTACTAGCATGTACTCCTTTCCTCCTGGCCAGGATTTGTGTAACTTGCCCACCATATCAAGTCCCCATTGGGCGAAGGGCCACGACAATGGTATTGGTGTTAATTCTGCTGCTGGAGAGTGAGGTTTTGCGGCAAACCTTTGACACGCGTCACAAGTTCTTACTATTTCCTTGGCGTCCTCGATTGCTGTCAACCAGAGAGAATCCTGCCCGAAAAACCTTGGCTGCAATAGCTCGACTACTTGCGTGGTGGCCACATATTCCTTCGTGTACATCCTTCGAATTATTCTTCCTTCTTCGGGTGTGACACACCTTTGCAGACGCCTCGAAATACTTCGCTTGTACAATTCTCCTTTGATCACCGTGAAAGCTTTGGAGCGTCGAATTACTCGCCTTGCCTCAACTCGGATCATCGGGTATTTCTTTCCTGAGGATGTACGATATGTACGTCTGCATCCATGGTATCTGTATCACCATGACCAGGTCCTGATCTTCTTCTTCCTCTTGCTCTTCCTTGGTAGCCCCCGAGGGTTTCTTCTCCTTCTTTTTTGATTTTGTCGATTTTGTAGATCTCTCTGTTATCTCTTCCCAAAATACACCTGGCGGAACTGCAAGGCATTGCGACCCGATGTTTGCAAGAACGTCAGCTTCGTCGTTGCTCAATCTGCTAATATGATTTACTTCGCATCCATCAAACAACTTTTCGAGCTCGTTATACACTTCCTTGTATGCCATCATGCTATCATTGACTGCGTCACATTGGTTCATGACTTGCCGAGCCACCAATTGTGAGTCGCCAAAGATTTTTAATCGAGTTGCACCGCAAGCTTTCGCCGTCTTCATCCCGTGTATGAGAGCTTCATATTCTGCTTCATTGTTAGATGCGTTAGGGAACGTCATCCGAAGGATGTACTTCAACTTGTCGCCTTCGTGTGATATGAGTACTACTCCCGCGCCAGCTCCTTCTAGTCTTTTGGACCCATCAAAGTTCATGGTCCAGGTTCTCGACAAGTCCGGAGGTCCCGTGTTTTGCAACTCCATCCACTCTGCGATGAAATCCGGCAGAACTTGCGACTTGATTGCTTTTCTTTTTTCATACGTGATGTCCCGAGGGGAAAGTTCTATTCCCCAAAGGGAGACACGACCCGTAGCTTCTGGATTGTTTAGTATATTTGACAAGGGAGCTTCATTGACCACTATGATCGGGTGTGCCGAAAAATAGTGGCGCAATTTTCGTGCTGTTGTGAACACTCCATATGCTAGCTTTTGGTACCGAGGGTACCTTTGTTTTGAGGGCGATAAAACTTCGCCGACGAAGTATACCGGCCTCTCGCACGCCGTGGAGTTTTCCTTCTTCCTCCCTTTCGACAACTAGCACCGTGCTCACCACTTGGGGCGTGGCTGCGATATACAGCAGGAGAGGTTCCTTTTCCTTCGGCGCCACCAAAATTGGTGGTGTCGAGATTGTGCGCTTCAAATCCTCGAAGGCTCTGTCGGCCTCTTCGTTCCACTGGAATTTATCTCCTTGCTTTATCAGAGCGTAGAATGGTAAGGCTTTTTCTCCCAACCTGGCGACGAATCTGCTCAAAGCTGCGACTCGCCCAGTTAGTTGTTGTATTTCTTTCAACTTTGTTGGCTTTCTCATTGTTACGATAGCTTGTATTTTATCGGGATTTGCTTCAATCCCTCTCGCTGAGACTAGAAACCCCAGAAGTTCTCCTGCTGGGACGCCAAAGGAACACTTCGTCGGGTTCAACTTCAGGCAGAATTTGTCGAGGTTGTCAAAAGTTTCCTTGAGATCCTCGATCAGTGTTGTCCCCTTTTTTGACGTTATGACGACATCGTCGATGTATACTTGCACGTTTTTCCCAATCTGTGTCGCCAAACACTTCTGCATCATCCTCTGATATGTTGCTCCCGCATTTTTTAGACCAAAGGGCATTGTTCTGTAGCAAAACACGCCGTAAGGTGTAATAAACGCGGTCTTTACTTCATCTTCTTCTTTCAATCTGATCTGGTTATAACCAGAATATGCGTCCAGGAAGGAAAGACGTTCACATCCAGCCGTGGAGTCGATAATTTGATCGATCCTCGGAAGGGGAAAGTGATCCTTTGGACAATGTTTATTGAGACACGTAAAGTCGACGCACATGCGAAGGACCTTAGTGTTTTTCTTCGGCACCAACACAGGATTTGCTACCCACGTGGCTTCTGTGAATATCTCTTTGATAAAACCAGCTTCTCGTAGTCGATTGATTTCTGACAGCATAGCTTTGCGGTTTGGTTCCGAAAAACGCCGCAAAGGTTGTTTGATTGGTCTCGCTATTGGATCCAGGTTTAGGTGGTGCTCGGCAAGTTCCCCGGGTACTCCCGGCATGTCAGCCGGACACCATGCGAAGATTTTCCAGTTCTCACGGAGGAACTCGACGAGCGCGCTTTCCTATGCGATATCCATGTCGTTTGCGATAGATGTCGTCTTTTTCGGGTCTGTCGGGTGAATCTGCACCTCCTTAGAATTTTTCTCGGTATTGAAAGTTGATTCTTTATTTGGCCTTCCAACGTCTGGCAGCACGTCGTAGTCAGTCATACTTTTTGACGCCAAATATTCAGCTTGCATCCCGAAAGTTTCTGATAGCCGGTGAAAATCCTTATCACACTTATCGGCTAAGGGAAAGCTTCCTTTGACTGTGATTGGCATGTCACTCCAGAAATTATCTGTGTTATCGTTTTACCTGCCCGGGACGAGCAGAACTAAGCTTGGGGATGCTGATACGTCTCCGACGTATCGATAATTTCTTATGTTCCATGCCACATTATTGATGTTATCTACATGTTTTATGCACACTTTATGTCATATTCGTGCATTTTCTGGAACTAATCTATTAACAAGATGCCGAAGTGCCAGTTGCTGTTTTCTGCTGTTTTTGGTTTCAGAAATCCTAGTAAGGAAATATTCTCGGAATTGGACGAAATCAACGCCCCGGGGCCTATTTTTCCACGAAGCTTCCAGAAGTCCGAAGACGAAACGAAGTGGGGCCACAGTGGTGCCCAAACCCTAGGGCGGCGCGGCCCACCCCCCGGCCGCGCTGGCCTATGGTGTGGGGCCCCCGTGCCCCCTCCCCGACTTGCCCTTCCGCCTACTTAAAGCCTCCGTGACGAAACCCCCGATGCACCGAGAGCCACGATACGGAAAACCTTCCGGAGACGCCGCCAACGCCGATCCCATCTCGGGGGATCCAGGAGATCGCCTCCGGCACCCCGCCGGAGAGGGGAATCATCTCCCGGAGGACTCTACGCCGCCATGGTCGCCTCCGGTGTGATGTGTGAGTAGTCTACCCCTGGACTATGGGTCCATAGCAGTAGCTAGATGGTTGTCTTCTCCCCATTGTGCTATCATTGTCGGATCTTGTGAGCTGCCTAACATGATCAAGATCATCTATCCGTAATTCTATATGTTGCGTTTGTTGGGATCCGATGAATAGAGAATACTTGTTATGTTGATTATCAAAGTTATATCTATGTGTTGTTTATGATCTTGCATGCTTTCCGTTGCTAGTAGATGCTCGGCCAAGTAGATGCTTGTAACTCCAAGAGGGAGTATTTATGCTCGATAGTGGGTTCATGCCTGCATTGACACTGGGACGAGTGACGTAAAGTTCTAAGGTTGTGTTGTGTCTGTTGCCACTAGGGATAAAACATTGATGCTATGTCTAAGGATGTAGTTGTTGATTACATTACGCACCATACTTAATGCAATTGTCTGTTGCTTTGCAACTTAATACTGGAGGGGTTCGGATGATAACTCGAAGGTGGACTTTTTAGGCATAGATGCAGTTGGATGGCGGTCTATGTACTTTGTCGTAATGCCCAATTAAATCTCACTATAATCATCATGATATGTATGTGCATGGTCATGCTCTCTTTATTTGTCAATTGCCCAACTGTAATTTGTTCACCCAACATGCTGTTTGTCTTATGGGAGAGACACCTCTAGTGAACTGTGGACCCCGGTCCAATTCTCTTTACTGAAATACAATCTACTGCAATACTGTTTTACTGTTTTCTGCAAACAATCATCTTCCACACAATACGGTTAATCCTTTGTTACAACAAGCCGGTGAGATTGACAACCTCACTCTGTTTCGTTGGGACAAAGTACTTTGGTTGTGTTGTGCAGGTTCCACGTTGGCGCCGGAATCCCTGGTGTTGCGCCGCACTACATCCCGCCGCCATCAACCTTCAACGTGCTTCTTGGCTCCTCCCGGTTCGATAAACCTTGGTTTCTTTCTGAGGGAAAACTTGCTGCTGTGCGCATCATACCTTCCTCTTGGGGTTCCCAACGAACGTGTGAGTTACACGCCATCAAGCTCTTTTTCTGGCGCCGTTGCTGGGGAGATCAAGACACGCTGCAAGGGGAGTCTCCACTTCTCAATCTCTTTACTTTGTTTTTGTCTTGCTTAGTTTTATTTACTACTTTGTTTGCTGCACTAAATCAAAATACAAAAAAATTAGTTGCTAGTTTTACTTTATTTGCTATCTTGTTTGCTATATCAAAAACACAAAAAAAATTAGTTTACTTGCATTTACTTTATCTAGTTTGCCTTATTTACTACTACTAAAATGAGAAATCCTGAAGTTGAAGTTCGAACGTTTAAGCAACGAGGGGGAGAATGTTTGAGAGATGCTTGGTATAGAATTAGTGATGCCCATAATAGATGCACTAAGAAACACTCCACCATTATTTTACTCAGGAATTTTTATGTTGGTATCTCTAGCTGGAATAGATATGTTCTTGATAGTCTCGCAAAAGGTGACTTCCTAAGTACTCCTGCATTAGAAGCCAGTTGCATTATTGAGAGTTTATTTGGAATACCCCCTGTTGATAAAGTTAAAACTGAAATCTCCCTTGAAGATGTTATGAAAAATTTGGAAACCATAGAGAAATTTTTTTCAAGTATTGAAGCTGAATTGGAAATGTTACTTGATAAAACTGATGAACTTGATAAATCCTTAGGAGGAATTGATGAAAGAATTAGTGTCCTAGGAACTTGTGTTGTCCATGATGATCAAATCAATAGGATTGATGAACTTGAAAAGGCTATGAGAACCTTGGGTTCAACATTTTCTTCTCTTAAATATAAGGAGAAAGCTTGTGTGGGTAAGGAGCAAAAGTTTATGTATGTCTCTAAAGTGCCTAAACCAAAGAAGTATTATTATAGGCCTAAAATTGACAAAGCCCTTAGTACCACTGCGGATGGGGGAGCTCATAATAACGATACACCACTCTCCGATAATACTTGATACACACTTTCTGCGCCTAGCTGAAAGGCGTTAAAGAAAAGCGCTTATGGGAGACAACCCATGTTTTTACCTACAGTACTTTGTTTTTATTTTGTGTCTTGGAAGTTTTTTACTACTGTAGCAACCTCTCCTTATCTTAGTTTTGTGTTTTGTTGTGCCAAGTTAAGCCGTTGATAGAAAAGTAAGTACTAGATTTGGATTACTGCGCAGTTCCAGATTTCTTTGCTGTCACGAATCTGGGTCCACCTCCCTGTAGGTAGCTCAGAAAATTAAGCCAATTTACGTGCATGATCCTCAGATATGTACGCAACTTTCATTCAATTTGAGAATTTTCATTTGAGCAAGTCTGGTGCCATTTTAAAATTCGTCAATACGAACTGTTCTGTTTTGACAGATTCTGCCTTTTATTTCGCATTGCCTCTTTTGCTATGTTGGATGAATTTCTTTGATCCACTAATGTCCAGTAGCATTATGCAATGTCCAGAAGTGTTAAGAATGATTGTGTCACCTCTGAATATGTTAATTTATATTGTGCACTAACCCTCTAATGAGTTGTTTCGAGTTTGGTGTGGAGGAAGTTTTCAAGGATCAAGAGAGGAGTATGATGCAACATGATCAAGGAGAGTGAAAGCTCTAAGCTTGGGGATGCCCCGGTGGTTCACCCCTGCATATATTAAGAAGACTCAAGCGTCTAAGCTTGGGGATGCCCAAGGCATCCCCTTCTTCATCGACAACATTATCGAGTTCCTCCCTGAAACTATATTTTTATTCCATCACATCTTATGTGCTTTTTCTTGGAGCGTCGGTTTGTTTTTGTTTTGTTTGAATAAAATGGATCCTAGCATTCACTTTATGGGAGAGAGACACGCTCCGCTGTAGCATATGGACAAGTATGTCCTTAGTTTCTACTCATAGTATTCATGGCGAAGTTTCTCCTTCGTTAAATTGTTATATGGTTGGAATTGGAAAATGATACATGTAGTAATTGCTATAAATGTCTTGGGTAATGTGATACTTGGAAATTGTTGTGTTCATGATTAAGCTCTTGCATCATATGCTTTGCACCCATTAATGAAGAAATACATAGAGCATGCTAAAATTTGGTTTGCATATTTGGTTTCTCTAAGGTTTAGATAATTTCTAGTATTGAGTTTGAACAACAAGGAAGACGGTGTAGAGTCTTATAATGTTTACAATATGTCTTTTATGTGAGTTTTGCTGCACCGGTTCATCCTTGTGTTTGTTTCAAATAAGCCTTGCTAGCCTAAACCTTGTATCGAGAGGGAATACTTCTCATGCATCCAAAATACTTGAGCCAACCACTATGCCATTTGTGTCCACCATACCTACCTACTACATGGTATTTTCCGCCATTCCAAAGTAAATTGCTTGAGTGCTACCTTTAAAATTCTATCATTCACCTTTGCAATATATAGCTCATGGGACAAATAGCTTAAAAACTATTGTGGTATTGAATATGTAATTATGCACTTTATCTCTTATTAAGTTGCTTGTTGTGCGATAACCATGTTCACTGGGGGACGCCATCAACTATTCATTGTTGAATTTCATGTGAGTTGCTATGCATGTTCGTCTTGTCGGAAGTAAGGGCGATCTACACTGAGTTGAATGGTTTGAGCATGCATATTGTTAGAGAAGAACATTGGGCCGCTAACTAAAGCCATGATCCATGGTGGAAGTTTCAGTTTTGGACAAACATCCTCAAATCTCTAATGAGAAAAGAATTAATTGTTGTTGAATGCTTAAAGCATTAAAAGAGCAGTCCATTATCTATTGTCTATGTTGTCCCGGTATGGATGTCTAAGTTGAGAATAATCAAAAGCGAGAAATCCAAATGCGAGCTTTCTCCTTAGACCTTTGTACAGAGCGGCATAGAGGTACCCCTTTGTGATACTTGGTGAAAGCATATGTATTGCGGTGATAATCCAGGTAGTCCAAGCTAATTAGGACAAGGTGCGGGCACTATTAGTACACTATGCATGAGGCTTGCAACTTATAAGATATAATTTACATGATGCATATGCTTTATTACTACCGTTGACAAAATTGTTTCATGTTTTCAAAATCAACGCTCTAGCACAAATATAGCAATCGATGCTTTTCCTCTATGGAGGACCATTCTTTTACTTTTAATGTTGAGTCAGTTCACCTATTTCTCTCCACCTCAAGAAGCAAACACTTGTGTGAACTGTGCATTGATTCCTACATACTTGCTTATTGCACTTATTATATTACTCTATGTTGACAATATCCATGAGATATACATGTTACAAGTTGAAAGCAACCGCTGAAACTTAATCTTCTTTTGTGTTGCTTCAATGCCTTTACTTTGAATTATTGCTTTATGAGTTAACTCTTATGCAAGACTTAATTGATGCTTGTCTTGAAGTGCTATTCATGAAAAGTCTTTGCTTTATGATTCACTTGTTTACTCATGTCATATACATTGTTTTGATCGCTGCATTCACTACATATGCTTTACAAATAGTATGATCAAGATTATGATGGCATGTCACTCCAGAAATTATCCGTGTTATCGTTTTACCTCGCTCGGGACGAGCAGAACTAAGCTTGGGGATGCTGATACGTCTCCGACGTATCGATAATTTCTTATGTTCCATGCCACATTATTGATGTTATCTACATGTTTTATGCACACTTTATGTCATATTCGTGCATTTTCCGGAACTAACCTATTAACAAGATGCCGAAGTGCCAGTTGCTGTTTTCTGCTGTTTTTGGTTTCAGAAATCCTAGTAAGGAAATATTCTCGGAATTGGACGAAATCAACGCCTAGGGGCCTATTTTTCCACGAAGCTTCCAGAAGTCCGAAGACGAAACGAAGTGGGGCCACAGGGTGCCCAAACCCTAGGGCGGCGCGGCCCACCCCCTGGCCGCGTTGGCCTATGGTGTGGGGCCCCTGTGCCCCCTCCTGACTTGCCCTTCCGCCTACTTAAAGCCTCCGTGACGAAACCCCCGCACCGAGAGCCACGATACGGAAAACCTTCCAGAGACGCCGCCAACGCCGATCCCATCTCGGGGGATCCAGGAGATCGCCTCCGGCACCCTGCCGGAGAGGGGAATCATCTCCCGGAGGACTCTACGCCGCCATGGTCGCCTCTGTGTGATGTGTGAGTAGTCTACCCCTGGACTATGGGTCCATAGCAGTAGCTAGATGGTTGTCTTCTCCCCATTGTGCTATCATTGTCGGATCTTGTGAGCTGCCTAACATGATCAAGATCATCTATCCGTAATTCTATATGTTGCGTTTGTTGGGATCCGATGAATAGAGAATACTTGTTATGTTGATTATCAAAGTTATATCTATGTGTTGTTTATGATCTTGCATGCTTTCCGTTGCTAGTAGATGCTCCGGCCAAGTAGATGCTTGTAACTCCAAGAGGGAGTATTTATGCTCGATAGTGGGTTCATGCCCGCATTGACACCTGGGACAAGTGACGTAAAGTTCTAAGGTTGTGTTGTGCTGTTGCCACTAGGGATAAAACATTGATGCTATGTCTAAGGATGTAGTTGTTGATTACATTACGCACCATACTTAATGCAATTGTCTGTTGCTTTGCAACTTAATACTGGGAGGGGTTCGGATGATAACCTGAAGGTGGACTTTTTAGGCATACATGCAGTTGGATGGCGGTCTATGTACTTTGTCGTAATGCCCAATTAAATCTCACTATAATCATCATGATATGTATGTGCATGGTCATGCTCTCTTTATTTGTCAATTGCCCAACTGTAATTTGTTCACCCAACATGCTTGTTTGTCTTATGGGAGAGACACCTCTAGTGAACTGTGGACCCCGGTCCAATTCTCTTTACTTGAAATACAATCTACTCTGCAATACTCGTTTCACTGTTTTCTTCGCAAACAATCATCTTCCACACAATACGGTTAATCCTTTGTTACAACAAGCCGGTGAGATTGACAACCTCACTGTTTCGTTGGGGCAAAGTACTTTGGTTGTGTTGTGCAGGTTCCACGTTGGCGCCGGAATCCCTGGTGTTGCGCCGCACTACATCCCGCCGCCATCAACCTTCAACGTGCTTCTGGGCTCCTCCTGGTTCGATAAACCTTGGTTTCTTTCTGAGGGAAAACTTGCTGCTGTGCGCATCATACCTTCCTCTTGGGGTTCCCAACGAACGTGTGAGTTACACGCCATCATGTGGCACCGCCATAAATCTAGCATATGCTGGTCGTCCCAACAGAGCGTGGTATTGCGACGGAAAATCCACGACTTCAAATTCCAGCTTCTCGATTCTATAATTTTCTCGGGTCCCAAACTGAACGTCGAGATTGATCTTCCCCAATGGATAACTTGGTTTCTCCGGTGTGATGCCGTGGAACCTTGTGTCTATTGGTTTTAAGTTTGCTAAGGATATGTTCATCTTCCTCAATGTATCTGCATACATAAGGTTTAGGCTGCTGCCGCCGTCTATGAACACTCGAGAGACATCAAATCCCGCGATAACCGCTGCGAGAATAAGTGCTGACCGCCCGGTCGAGGAACTTGCTGCGGATGATCTGCTATGGTGAAGCCAATATCTTGTCCTGACCAATTAAGATACTCAACTGTTGGTGGAGGCATTTTTTCTGCCATAAACACCTGTCGTGAGATTACTTTCTGAGCTCTATTGGACGGCCTTCCCTTCTGAATCATCGACACCGCTCCGTTGGAGTTAGGATCAACATAAGGTGGTGGTGGAGGTGCTGCCGCTATTCTGAGCTGATGCCGATTGTCGTCTGTAATCGCGGGAGGAGGCGGCAAGTGAATCTCGCTTCTGGGTTCTCGAGGATTTCTCTGTGTTGCCCGCGCGTTAGCGTGCTCTGCATACCTTAGCATTGCCTGAAAATTTCGACAGTCTTTCTGCAGGTGCCCTGACTGTCTTTTACCGTTGCTGTCGAGGAAAAAGTGCATTTGACACGGCCCATTCATCATCTCTTCAGGGGACACGAAAGGCCTTGGAAACCTAGGCCCGCTATTTTGCCTGTTGTTGCGAGAATCATCCCTATTATCACCTCGTTGTTTACTGCTTCTCTGATAATCATCTCTGTTGTTTCCTCCTGTGTTTGCCCGAAAACCTGCCGAAATTTGCCCTGGAGCGTCGTAGTTCGGGTACTGCCGAGGAAATCGTCGCCTCGGTTGATAGTTTCGACCACGGTCTTCCTCTGGCGACCTGTGCCGTTTGTTGTGGACAGCGTCTTCTCCATCTGCCCATCTATTTGCTATCTCCATTAACGCGGATACTATTTTTGGATTGGTCCTTCCCAAGTCCTCAACAAAATCTCCACGCCTGATTCCTGCGACAAACGCATCTATTGCTCTCTCGTCAGATATATTTTCTGCCGAGTTTTTGATGATATTCCACCTTTGGATGTACTTTCTCATTGACTCATCTGGCTTTTGTCGACATGCTCTCAACTCCTCTAACGACGCAGGTTTTTTGCACGTGGATCTGAAGTTCTTGACGAACACGTCCTCGAAACTTTCCCAGCTGTCGATAGATCCTGGAGTGAGTTTCTTTATCCAAGATCGTGCGGCTCCACTCAAATGCACCTGGATGCTTTGCATAGCTGTTGCCCTGGTTCCTCCTGTGAGCTTCACTGTCTCGAGATAATCAACTAGCCAATCCTCTGGATCTTGAAGGCCGTCGAACTTCTTGAAATTGTCGGGTAACTTGAATCCTGAGGGGACTCGAGTTTTTCGGACTCTCCTCGTGAAGCATGGTAAGCCGCACATATCTTCGTCGTTAAGCTCCGGAGATTGCCGATGATCCCTTCTGCTTTGCCGCGCTCTGTCGACCCTTGCTTGTGCTGCTGTGTCTCTTGCTCCACTTGGTCCTTCAGGTGCTGCCGCTGTTGCTGCTGCAGGTCGTGGACTATTTTGCCTTGCCGCTCCTTCGGGAGGCGTTGATACAAATACTGTCCCCATAGCTCCAACTCCTGCTACCGCCATATTGTATAGTGTTTCCCTTGGATCACCTGGAGGTCGTTTAGATGCAAGGATAAAAGCATGTGTCGCCATATACCCAGCCTCTGGTGTCTTAGGGATGATGTTTCCTCTTGTATCTATCGACATGAAGGACATGTCGAGGTTTTGGACCAAGTGCTCTCTTCTCGCTCGGGTATATGTTGCAACCTTGATCTTGCTCCGTTCCGCGCCTCCCTGTGGCTATCACCCGAAGTTCTAGATTGTCGACTTAGATCTGCCCTCCTCCTGCTAGATGCGAAGCTGCCTCCTTTCTTCTGTTTAACTCAGCCGTGCTGTTTTTCCAATTCTCTTGCGGCTCGTGCGAGCCTATATTGATATGCTTGCAATTCCTCCGGTGTGGCTGTGGTGGCCATTGGTTCTGAACCGTTCATAGCTCTCGCGGCTCTGTCCCACGCCGCTTGCGAAAGCTGAACTCGTCTCGCGGGCTGCGGCCCGACGTATTTATTGCCCAGGCCTTGTCGCAGATTGGAGGGATCGACGTATGGATTTCCCAGATCGTCGAAAGCCTCAGATGTTTCCTCTTGATCTTCGATGGCATAAATCTGATGATACTTTGCACTCAGATCTATGTTGGGTTTGGTGACATCATCGTTGAGATTGATGAAGACCTTGCCCACTGTGATAGATTTGTCGATGAAGTCGTAACTGTCGACATCGCTTGAGCCATCGCTTATATATGAGTCCGCGAGATGACTCAAACGACATGTCGTTGAAGATCTTGGCGAGTTTCTCTCTTGCTGCGAGTGCGACGTAGCGTGTCGACGAAGTTTCTTCTTCTCTCGACTCGGTTGACGATGTATAGCTTGAAAAATCGGAATCGACCGCCGACGATCCCGACGAAATCGGAATTTCGACACGATACGATCCTTCCTTCTCGACGCGAAAGTGAAACCTTCCGAACGTCATCTCCATGGGCTCCGCCAGATACGCATATGCATCCAAACGGGAGGGTGGGTGAGGAACAAAATCGACAGGACCAGCGGCGATCTGTTTACCTCGATCCATTGCGTTGCTTGCGGTTGACGATGTCGAAGATCTTGAACGTGCCATCGAGATCAGATCCTTACGCCTCTAGTTCCCACAGACGGCGCCAATTGACAAGGTATCAACTTGTCAATGCCTATGGATTGTAGGCTAGGGTTTAGTTGGAAGTAGGGGGCAAGTAGATCTCGAGGGTTTCAGCCGAAAAGTACTCGACGATTATGAGAACTAGGGTTTGTAACAATGATTCGATGATCTCTTCGTCCCTCGACTCCCCCTTTATATAGGAGGCGGAGCCGAGGGTTTCGTTTTGTACAAGGTACAGAGTCCGGGACGGTTTCTAACTCATCCCGCCAGATTACAAATTACACTTCCTATTACAACTCTAACTTTCCTTAATATATCTTGGGCTCCCGAATCTTCTTATACTTCGGGTATTGGGCCTTCAGTAAACCCCGGGTACTATCTTTGGCAGGCCCATTTGGGATGCCTATGTCAGACACTGAGTCAAAGTCAACGACGGTCTACAAGAGAAGCGGCGGACGTCCATTGAGCCCCTGGCAGCGCTCGACGAGATTGGTGGCGGATGAAGTTTGGCAAAGGGGCGGCGAAGCTAACTTTGTTGACAGACATTTTTTTCGACAAAAAGTATATATTAATATAAGAGGTACCAATTACACCCAGCCTCTGCAACAACGCACTACCCTAGCGACATTACGGTTGCACACAACCAAAAAAAGAAAGAAGAATTACCAAAAAAAGAAAAGCCTCGCTACAGTGATCTATCCTTTAAACAACAGCACTAACACCACCATGACAGCACCAGAAGTTCAGCTTCTCCAAAAGTGACGCCTCCAAGAAGGTAACAGTGCACCTGCGCTATCGTCGCCCGATCATAGATCTTAGGTTTTCACCCTAAAGAAAATCCTCACTCTCAAAACAATGCCTTCAACAAGAACATTGCCGGGCACAACCAATTAAGGCCAGATCTTGGATTTTCACCCTGAAAGGTAAGATTTTGAACTTCTCCTGTGCAGTCGCCCCCACTCGCATGTCGCTGCTCCTAAGACACCGATCATGAAGCCAATTCCTCTTCGCCACCCAGACTCGAGCCACCATTGCAAGACCACAGATCTCGGCTTCCATGTCATTCTCCAGCCAGCATCACGGAATGAAAACGTGCTCCATGATAATAACCGCCAGCAGAGCTTCGAAACGCTCCCTCTGAAACCAAACGGCCAGAGTAAAAACATGGGTGCGCTCGACCGAATTCCACCCGATCCGGCAACCTCTAGGCTTGAATCGCCCAATGGAGCACCGGCGGAGCCTTCCGGAACACGACACATCCGTCAGATCGATGAGGACAGCATCTTGGCGCGAGAAGAAATCTAAGGACCACCGCCATTATTCGCAAGACTAGCAGGTCCCCACACCGCTGGTCGTCTCCAAAGCTGAGAAGGCGGAAGAGGAACAAGGGGATCCAGTACAGAGCACCGTCCTAACCCCACAATTAGCAGATCAGGCCGCAGCCTCCACCGGATCTCATAGGTCAGGGCACCTCCATGAGCGCCACACCCCTCCTCCTCAACGCCTCCCGCCGGAGAACCAGGCGCCGGCCATGAAGAGCCCCGCCGCCCTGCGCCCCGGATCGACCTCCCACCTCCTCCCGTGAGGAGCCGCCGGGAAACGCCTCCCCTGACAGGTATAGCCGCATAGGAGTCTCTTCCTCCATCCTGACCGCAGTCCTGACCACCGTCATCACCCAAGATCGCCGGCAGAGGGCGGAGATGTCTTCCGCCAAGGTCGCAGGGAGATGGCGAGGATAGAAGAGAGATTGGCTGCACGTACGGGTTATGAGTTATGACTGGAGTTTGTTGCGAATCTGAGGCAGTAAATAGAGTATAAAGAATCGTGCATGCGTCTGGGTCAGGTCACAACTGCCGGAAGCTTTTTTTTTCTCCTCACCCGAGTAAGGTAGAGATTTGTTTTGGTTGTTGAGATGATCACCCGAGAGATTCGAAGAAAAAAAAGAGATGATCACCCGAGAATATAGGTAGAGATTTGTGCTAGTTGTTGGATAATCACGGTGGCTGTTTGTCCTATGCGTGCATGAGGAGAGAGATAAGCTGAGTGCGGTGGCATTTCTTATTTTTTCGATAAAGGATGCTTTATTACTTTTTGGGAAAGCAATTACATCCAGCCTCTGCATAAGCAGGATGCACACAGCCGTTTTTGAGTCTCAAGTCCAAAAAAGATACCAAACTAAAAAATATGTAGGCGAAATACATATCGAAACGATGAATCATATAACGCCTAAGGTGTGGGTGGGGCTTCAATCCGTAGACTATGCTGCCACCCATGTAGGGAAAAAGTATCCCTCGCCGTAGCCTCCAACCATGTACAGACCTCCGTAAAGAGGTCTCGGTTCTCCATGCGCTGAAGAGGTAACCATGAACGAAGAATCCCTGTACATCTGTAGATGACCTGCAACAAGGAGAAATTTTTGCCATTAAAAATCTTGTCATTTCTACTCAGCCAAAGCGCCCAGATAACTGCTAGCGCCCCCACCCTAAGAAGCAACTTGAACCTTGAATCTATACCATGAAGCCAATTACCAAAGACATTGGCCATACTAGTGGGAGGATACAAGGTAGATGCTACTTGGATGACAGACCAAATAGATCTCGCAAACTGGCACTAAAAGAAGAGGTGTTTAATAGTTTCGTCATGATGACAAAAAACACATCGAGTGCTTCCGTGCCAATTCCGCTTAACAAGATTGTCTTTGGTGAGGATGACTCCTCGACGAAGATACCATCCAAATATTTTTATTTTTAATGGTATCTTCATCTTCCAAATTTTGTTATTATTATCAACCGGTAAATCAGAATGAAGTATGGCGATCTATAAAGATTTTACCGAGAAAGAGCCATCTACATGTAAATTCCACCTAAATTCATCTGGTTCAGGCGTTAAGTTAACATCCCCCAACCTCTGAATTAAAGCATTCCATGCCATTAGCCGCTGTCCTAGCAAAACACGTCTGAACGTCACATTCGGTGGAGAGGTAGCCATTACAGTGGCAATGGTATCTCCTTTGCGACGAACGATACTATACAACGCAGGATACTGTTCACTTAGCGGTGCATTGTCTAACCAAGCATCTTCCCAGAACCGTATCTGTGTTCCATTCTTGATTGAGAAAGTACCATGATGAAAAAAGACATTTTTTGTCGCCATTAGACCAGCCCAGAAGTGTGAATCTCCAGGTTTCCAAACCACTTGAGATAACGTCTTGGAGCCGATATACTTTCTCCGAAGAATAGTTTGCCAAATACCATCCTCGGTAAGGAGCTTAAAAAGTCATTTACCCAACAGAGCTGAGTTCTTGACCTCCAGGTCATGAACTCCAAGCCCGCCTTGATCTTTGGGACTACAAACTACACTCCATTTAACCATTCGATATTTCTTTTTCTCGCTACCACCTTGCCAAAAGAATCTAGATCGATAATAATCGAGTTTATGCAGAATTCCTTTTGGCAACAGGAAGAATGATAACATATACAGTACCATATTTGTCAGTACCGAATTAATGAGTACCAATCTTCCTCCCAGGGATAGCAATTTGCCTTTCCAACTACTAAGGCGCTTATGTAATCTTTCTTCTACTATTTTCCATTCAGCAATCGTGAGTCTCCGGTAATGAATCGGAATACCCAAATAGCGAATAGGAAATTGGCCTTGCCCACAACCGAACAACTCTGTATAGAGAGCTGTATCATCTTGGGCATCACCGAAACAGAACAATTCACTTTTATGAAAATTAATTTTCAATCCCGACAACTGCTCAAAAGCCACCAAGATTAATTTCAGGTTGTGAGCTTTTTCGAGATCATGATCCATAAATAGAATTGTATCATCGGCATATTGAAGAATAGATAAACCGCCATCAACCAGATGTGGAATCACCCCTTCAATTTGACCATCGGACTTGGCCCGCTCTCTGAGTATAGCCAGCATATCCGCCACAATGTTAAATAACATAGGTGATAACGGATCCCCTTGGCGTAACCCTTTTCGTGTTTGGAAATAATGGCCGGTGTCATCATTAACCCGAATTGCCACACTACCTCCATACACAAAATCATTTATTAAAGCGCGCCATTCAGGAGAAAAACCTTTCATCCTGAGAGTCTGTTGTAGGAAAGACCACTTGACCTTGTCATAAGCCTTTTCAAAATCTAATTTCAAAATAACCCCGTTTAATTTCGTAGTATGCATCTCATGTACCGTCTCATGCAAAACCGCCACTCCATCAAGAATATTTCTTCCTTGCATGAAAGCGGTTTGTGATGGCTGAACGACATGATCCGCAACCGTATTAAGTCTAATGGTGGCCACTTTCGTGAAAATCTTGAAACTTACATTTAAGAGGCAAATAGGTCTATATTGTTGAATCCTTTCGCCTCATTAACTTTCGGTAACAAGATTACTTCACCAAAATTTAGACGAAATAATTCTAGTTGTCCCATATGCAGAGCACTGAACAAATCTAGAAGATCCACTTTAATAGTGTCCCAGAAAGTTTGATAAAACTCCGCCGGAAAACCATCAGGACCCGGTGCTTTGTTGCATTCCATTTGGAAAATAGCCTTCTGCACTTCTTCCTCAGAATAAGATGCAGTTAGTAAGCCATTTTCCTCTAAAGAAACTTGGGGTATATCAGCTGTTAAGTCCTCGTTTAGAGAAAGTGAACTTTCATCCGGAGGACCAAACAAGCCTTTATAATAATTTGTAATGTAAGATTTGAGTTGCTCATGGCCTTCAATCAACCCTTCATCTTGAATAGGAGAGTGAATACGTTTTTTTCCGATGTCTCCCATTGGCTATGCCATGAAAATATCGCGTATTTGAGTCTCCTTCCAATATGAATTGGGCTTTGGAACGTTGATACCCTTTGAGTTCCTCTTCGCGAAGGAGACTCGCTATCTGCGCATTGGACTGATTCTTAAGTTCAATCTCATGCGGAGACAACGGTCTCACCTCAGCCAGCGCCTCTAGCTCATCAATCAAGGTTGATAAGCGAGTCTTCTCTTTCTTAAGAATACCAGACATATGGGCCGCCCAACCAGAGAGGTGTCTGCGCATTGCGCGCATTTTATTATTCCATCTCAAGATAGGAGTGGCACCACCAACCGGTCTTTCCCAAACCGTCTTAACCATTTCATGGAACCCTTCTCTATGTAACCAGCCAAGTTCAAATTTGAATGGCCTCTTACAAACAGATCGGGGATTACCAGTAGTTAGGAGAATAGGAGCATGGTCAGACAATTTTTCAATACGTTCTAGTGCGCGGACAGACACCATAGGGTATTTATCTTCCCATTCGGTATCCATCAACACGCGATCTAGCTTTTCGTATGTGGGTTCAGGCAAGCTATTGGCCCAAGTAAATTGTCGACCGGACATAAACACCTCTCTCAAGTCAAGGCTATCAATGATAGCGTTAAACAAGAAAGGCCAATGTCCATCAAAAAGACCTTTACTTTTTTCATGAGGAAATCTTAATAGATTGAAATCGCCTCCGATCAAAATCGGATAGAGATTATCTTTAGTAAGATTTACCAACTCACGTAAGAAGTCAGCCTTAAAAGCGTCCTGGGCAGCACCATACACAGCAACCAGACTCCAAATGAATCCGTCAGCTTTATTCTGGATGTCGAGCTTAATGTGATACTCACCATCGTAACTAGCTAGAACAGTCATGGTGTCTATGCGGACGCCAAGTAAAATGCCACCAGACCTACCACGAGGCGGGCGAGAAAACCACTGAAAGTTAATCCCGCCTGATAAACGGTCGAGGAAACTCTGTGAGAAATTCCGTCTACCCGTCTCAGATATTGCAATAAAATCTAAATCATAATCTCTACAACCGTCGACAATGTGAGAATGCTTAGCCAAGTCTCCAAGACCTCTGCTATTCCGAAACATGTCATTCATTGAAAAACTATTTTAGATTTAGAACTCTTGCAATATCTACGAGACTTCTTTCTAGCTGAAGACCGAGAACCACGTGCTTTTAGATCATAGACTGAACTAAGCTCCGAGTGTTCTAAGTCTACTTCTGAGATATTGCCAATGATAGCCGAGACAAGCTGACCATCTAGGATGTCATCCTCTTCATGTCAAGTTCCGTCTGTCTCAACACATCAACCGAAACCGAGATCTCATCGGATGTATTACCCAATGAGACCCTAAGGGCACTCAAATTAGAAGAAATACGCGAATTAGAAAAAGAAGTAAAAGACTTGGACGGATGTTTAGTACCTGCCGTGTCGAGATTAATCTCCGCCTTACGTCGCATGGCCCTCTGCATGACGTCCTCGTCCGTGACCCCGGTCCCGTCCTCTCGCGAGCGCATACCTCCCACTCCTCTGCACCGTCGGCTGAACAACAGGTGGGATAAAAGTGGGACGAGGCTGCTCCAAGGTGGGAACCGGCGAAGGTGAAGTCGAGCGCGGAGAAGTCACCGACGAGGCTGGCGCCGAGTCATTCGATGCAGGGGTAGGAGGCGGTGTAGCCCCCTGCACCGATCCTGACCACGGTGGAGATGCCTCTGTAGGCGTGGCTGTGGCCGACGAGGCCGGCTGGTGGTGCTCCTCATGCGGCGAGGCCGGCTGCTGCTGCGCCGCGAGCAGCGTGTCCGGCTGCTGCTGCGCCGCGAGAGATGACGGCGTGCCCGGCTGCTGCTGCGCCGCGAGTGACGACGGTGTGCCCGGCTGCTGCTGCGTCGCGAGCAGCATGTCCTGCGCACTGCTCGTGCACCCTCGGCGAGGTCGGCTGAACCCAACCCGGCTGCTGCTGCAACCCCACCGTGGCCGTGCCATGCTACTGCTGCAGCTGCAAAACCGGCGACGCCGGCTGCAGCGGCTGCGTATCCAGCCCCGACGCCGGCAGCAGACCCGGTGACAAGGTATCAACTTGTCAATGCCTATGGATTGTAGGCTAGGGTTTAGTTGGAAGTAGAGGGCAAGTAGATCTCGAAGGTTTCAGCCGAAAAGTACTCGACGATTATGAAAACTAGGGTTTGTGAACAATGATTCGATGATCTCTTCGTCCCTCGACTCCCCCTTTATATAGGAGGCGGAGCCGAGGGATTCGTGTTGCACAAGTTACAGAGTCCGGGACGGTTTCTAACTCATCCCGCCAGATTACAAATAACACTTCCTATTACAACTCTAACTTTCCTTAATATATCTTGGGCTCCCGAATCTTCTTATTCTTCGGGTAGTGGGCCTTCACAGAACCCCGGGTACTATCTTCGGCAGGCCCATTTGGGATGCCTATGTCAGTAGCCCCCGAGATTTTGCTTGAATCGTAGAGTCAAGGAAAATCTCCACTGTTTATTTTTATTCGACAGCTTTAACTTTTCTATATTTCTTCACATAAAATTCTATATTGTACAGGGATAATGGTAGTTGGGGCTAGTTCATCTGACGGATCAGGTACTAGTTAACTGCTCTCGTGGCAATCCGCAAAAACCTACTTCAAGATCACGTCCCCGGACATGACCTCGGGATACCGGTGTAAACTTCGACGAGCGCCGCTTAAGGTCTTACCATTCCGTCGAGTCCCGAGTAAAATTTATCGGATACCTAACACGTCCGTTAGGATTTTTCTTCGTATCTGTTGATACGGATAAAAGTAGCAGAGCGCAGTCTTCGGCGATGCCACGCCCAGCAGAACGGATCTGGGGTCTTACCTTCGCAAATTTGCGGCATTCAGAAATTGATCGCAACTTTGGCGTTCTGAGAATATATTGTCGAGTGCTTTTCCGGCTGTTGGAATGGCACATTTTATTGAGTCAAAGATGACTTATATTGCTCTCCCGATGGGAGTATATGTAGAGTTAGTTATAACTCGAAATATACTCTTTTGCTCTTTTATCTTTCTTTTTCTCTCGTCTTTCTTTCTTTTATAATTTCATCGGGCACGCGAACAGCGTTCCCGATGGGAGTAGCCCCCGAGGCTACAGCCAAGGACTTGTACTTGGGTGTAGGCTCCACGCCTTATGCCGACATATTTCTTTTTTCTCCCGGAGTTTTATAATTTCTCGGGTGCGCGAACAGCGCTCCCGATGGGAGTAGCCCCCGAGGCTATGAACAAATACTCGTATTTGGTCATAGGCTCATGCCACTTCTATTTTTTCTTTCTAGATCTTTTTCTTTTTTCCAAAGTAGCCCCCGAGCATTTGATCAGAAACTTGTATTTGATCAAAGGCTCCATCATTATTTTTCCGTGTCGCCTTTTATGAAGCTGTTGAGTCGAATTTTTTCCCTCTGTCAAGATGACGTTGTTGCTGACGATAGCCACGATTGCCTATCAAAAATTTGCGACAAGCCTTTTCTCGCCGCCATGCGGGCCCAATTAATCCACTATCTTGACACGTCGTGCAAGTGGCGGACACACGTCCTCCTCTTTTTCCGGCGCACGCACCGTAACTTCCGCGATGTTGAATTACTTTTTTACCCTTGACGCCACGTGGCTATCATCTGTCACACATTTTCCTTATCCAACGGTTCGTCGTTTCACCGCACCCCTATATAAATTCATCTTCTTCCTCCTTGAACACTTCCGCCCGCGCCGTCTTCCTTCTCTCATCTGCAAATTTCCCCTTGCAATCCACAACTTCCTGAGCTCCTCACCTCCAAACTGCGAATCCTGCGCCATTGTTGATGCCACCTCGCCGATTGACCAGGCACAGTACGCCGGAATCCTCCATGGCCGCCGCGGATCTTGGAACGGCGGAGTGGGAAAGATCAAAGATTTCCGCTCAGGACATCAACATGCTGAGGAAGCTGGGGATCAGCAAGAAACCCCAGGCATTGCGCTTCCCCAGCGAGGAAAGCTACCCAACCCCTCCAATGGGGTACCGGGTAAGTTTTGTCGACCACCTCATCCGCGGACTTTCCGCCCCCATTCATCCTTTTCTCCGTGGACTTCTCTTTATCTACGGTCTGCAACTCCACCACCTCACGCCAAATTCAATCCTCCATATTTCCATTTTTATCACTCTGTGCGAGGCCTTCCTTGGCGTCCAGCCTAACTGGGCGCTTTGGAAGCGCATTTTTTTCTGCCGCCGCAATGGCTCGCCCAATGTCGCCTATAATATAGGCGGCGTTGTGATTTCTGTTCAACCCACTGTCGACTACTTCGACGTCAAGCTTCCTGACTCAGTTCAAGGATGGCGCAAGAAGTGGTTGTACATTCAGGAGGAGAACCATGGATGTGCAGAGAACAACATCCCTCCTTTTGATGGTGCCGAGAAAATTTTACGCCGCCGCTCCTGGGACGCGGAGGCTACCGAAGAAGAAAGAGCGTTGACAGAAAACTTGATGGCTCGTATCCACGAGTTGCAAAATACTCGTGGCAAAGAGTTATCGGGAATCCAAATTACTGCATATTTTCTAAGGACAAGCGTGCAGCCGCTTCAGGCTCGCAAAAATCCTCTATGGAGATATGCTGGCAACGAGAATGTAGATCGGCTGTCGGTGGATTTGGAAGTCAAAGACTTGGAAAAGCTTGTCCGAAAAATCTCATCTCTCAGCAAAAAAGATCTTGTCCCTGCATCTTGTCGCGTAAAACCATTCAGCGCCTCCAATCCACTCCCCCGGGTAATTTTTGTCCATTATCTTGTTATTGCTTTGTTAACTTTTTTGTAACTTCTTTTCTGACGTCTCTCCTTATTTTATTTTGCGCAGAATCATCCTGACCTTGTCTCGCTTCCTCCTCTTCCTGAGGGTGGAGAAGTCGAAGAAAGGGCCATTGTCACGGATGACAATCAAGAAGCTCCATCCTTTGTGAACGAACCCGTGGATTCACGAAAATCTGCGGGTAATTCCGAAGGTACTTCGTCGGCACAATCTCCTCCTCCCGCTGTCTCCCCGAAAGGCAAAAGGAAAAGGAATGATGTCGAAGACTCCGGCACTTCCAAAGCCGAAGAAATTGATCCTTCACACCAGAAGGCAGCTTACGATCCTTATCTTGAATCCCTCGTCAGCTCGTAAGTCATTTTTATTTCTCCTTATTTCTGTACCCGAAATGTTTGTCTTGTCTTGCTTTTTATGCTGTCGACTTTTAATCACAGCGATGACGAGGAAGAAGTACCAACTGTTGACGTGGCTCCTCGTACGAGCACGTCACATACTTTACTTGCTTCGGACACGCTAGTTGAAGGAGAAGAATCTTCGCCTCCTCAACAAAACGTCGTCACCACTACTCCGCCATCAAGCCCCCTTGCTCCTTCACCAAAAAGGACGAGGGTTGAGACGATCATTGAGCCTGCCCCTCAATTGGGTAGCTCTTCCACTTTGCTCTTGGATGATGTAAGTTTTTGAATTTTCTTGCCAATATCTATATTTCCTCTATTTTGCTTTTTCACGCCTTCACTCTTTTTTCATACCGATGTTTCTCTTTCTTTGTTCTTTTTTGACAGCCCATGATCAAAGAGCTTATCCGCATCGGATCCCAATTCATTGGGTACCGTGAATATGCCAGCAGAACTGAAGGTAATAATTTTTGTCTTCTTGCTCCTGTCGTTTATCGCCATTTTTGACCTTTCTTTTTTTTTCGACAGAGAAACTTGCAGAGGCCAACAAACGTGCCGACGCACTTGCTCAAAAACTGGAGCAAAGTGAAGCGGCCCGCAAGAAAGCCGAACTTGTTGCTAGCGAAGCCAAAGCAGAGGCTGATGAAGCCAAAGCAAAAGCTGCTAGTGTCGAGGATCTGCAGAAAAGACTTGAGGATGCTGAAACTGCTTTAAACGAGCACAAAGCTGCACAGGCTGCTCGTGAACAGGGGATCCTCAAGCGCCTGAAATCACAAAGTCGACGCACTCAAAGTAATATTATTGATCCCTTCTATTTTTATGAGACCCGCTGTTTCTTGTTTTTGACCAACGTTTTGTTTCCTGTGGCAGGCCAAACAAACCAAGAGTTTGACCTGGAAAATCCCGACAATGATCCTCTCCTTGACGCACTTTCTTATCTGGAGCTTCATGGATCCGAAATTCGTGAAGGCGTGGCGAATGCTAATGCGGGACTATCGACACTGTTCCCCTACTTCTTCCCGAAGAAAGAGGAGCCCCCGACTTTCCTTGCCCTTGCCAAGAGCTTCAATTCATCAGAGGACCTTGGACTAAAGATGCGCCAGGAAAACATGAAGATTGCTGTCGAGAGTACTGTTGCCCTGGTCGCTGACAGCCAACAAACTGTTGATTGGATGAAGGTTGGCGACACCGATCAGATAGAGCAGTCAAGATGGAGGTCGTTGATTAAGGCAGCCAAGCCCAACACGAAGAAAATCCTGGCCTATCTTGGGATCAAACCAGCTTCAACTCCTAGCTCATCAAGGCCGGAGGTCTAGTTGCATGCCTCTTTGTTTTTTCGTTCTCTTGTTTCTTTTGCCCTTGTCGCCAATTTAGTTGTGGCGACAATTATCCTGGTAGTCCTTTAGGAGAAACTTCTTTTGTAATGCCTATGTAAATATTTCTAGAAATTAATGAAATTCCCTCTGGCACTATCATTGATCCTGGCGCTCTCTTTTCCAGTTAATATTTGACAACTATTCGACCAATCCTTGCTCTGCCGATGCTTCTCCCGCTTCTTCCTTCTCGAAGAAAATGCCAATCGCTGATAACCCTCTCGAAGGTTCTTCAAGCAAACATTCGTCAGAAGATTTGCAAGAACTTCGACAGCAACTCCAATCCATGAAGAAGCAAACTCTCGCCATGATGGAACAGTCTCGAAAAGCATCTGAACAAGAAAAACTTGCTCTCCAACAAGCCAAAGAAGCTATGGCTGCCAAGGATACTGCTGTATTGGAAGCAAAAGGAGCCACTACCCGAGAAAATAGCATGCTCGAGCTAATGTTGGAGGCTAGCACAGATATGTTAGGTATGTTTTTCTAACCTCACAATGCCTCCTCTTTACTTTGCTGTGCCCCCCTTCAGATTTCTTGCATTGTCGCTTAATAGGCTCGGTTCTTGATGCTGCCGCCGAAGATCGAAGGGTGAACGAGAGAACAAATCTTCTCGTCAATCTTTCCCTTAACCATGGCTGTTTATTCTGGGCCTCCCCCGAACGAACCTAGCAGATTGTCAGGTTTCAAGATCGTGCTTGCCAAGTGCGCGAATTTCTCAACTTTTGCACGACAACATTAACCCTTGTTTACAGGACTTTGTTTCCTCGAAATGAAGTTCCCAAAACTCTTCCTGAATTATTGGAGGTATTCAGAGATGCTCCTCGCATTCATAATTTTGTACGAGCTCAATTGACAGCTGGAGCGAGGTTTGCCATGATTATGATAAATATTTGCCATCCAAAGTTAGATCTGATGAAGATTGTTGCTGATTGCCTGGCCAAAAAATCGCGGCGAAAGAATGATATCGACTCAATCAATGAGATGGTAACTCCTGTGGCTGAGTCGATGATAGATGAGCTTCTTCGGATGGATTCAGAATTCTTCGTCAAGGGGTCCTATGCTGAGCATAAGACAACCAGAGGCTTGTCCATAGATAGTATTTTAGGTTTTGACTGATTTGTACTATATTGAACAACATTATGTCTGTATCTTTTTTGGTTTCCGAAGAAATTTGTTGTATATTGTAAACTGCTATATATTGCTGGAGCCCCCGAGCCTTCTGGCTAGAGTTGTACTATTTTTTCCATCTCGGAGACTTTTCCTCCTGTCACAATAAGATATCTCTGTTTTTTCATTAATGGGTCGAAAGCCCCCGAGTGTCGTGGTGTCAAAGTTCTATA